>NC_054387.1:77233884-77348884 GCF_017654675.1 Xenopus laevis | reverse complement strand
GTTATGTCATTGGTTATAATTCATTGCCTTGAGTTTATGCCCCTTTTAATAAGGTATTATCTAGTGATAATTTAAATGTGACATACATTTTTTAAGTGGGTTTTAATGCGATCTTGTGCTTTTGAAGTCTTGAAGCCCATGTTTGTGTTTGTTCTTGAATTCAATGTAGAATGTTTAATAAAATAGTAAGTGGTGTTATTACTTATATCATATATCTGAGGAACAGATCATATTAAAATAATCATGATGTAAATAGAAGTCTGTGGAGCCTTTGAGTGGACCATAAAAAGCCCCTGAGTGCCACATCCAGCCTGTTGATCTCCAGTTGGACCTTAGTGTCCATTTGGACACTTTATGAATTAAAGCATTCATACAACAAAAGATCCTATCTGAAACCCACTGTATAAGGTTTACTTACTCAAGGGTAGAATTAGTTTTCACAAGCACTGGAATTGTCACATGCGCACATGTACGTAACCGTGGAAGTGCCGACCTGGGTGCCCGCACACTGGTGTGCAAGAACCTGAGTGCACTTGCATCTGGTTAAGCAACATACACTCTTTATATTATTACAGGTGTTTAAATCTTTAACACGATCAATAATCAAAATTATTGGAGTGAGAAAGTTTAGAAAAGAAAACAAACCTATTGCAATTTTAAACCAATTCCATGAATATTGGAAATATTAAGTAACAGGTCAATGTCCAGCATGAATTAGAAGCACATAAAAATGTATTAGGGTTACTGTATAGATACAAAAATTGGTGATGATAGTATTCCTGTAAATTGATTTTGTGCATTGCTAAAACATTTCCTTCTGACAGTAGTATTTATGCCAATCATTTAGCAAAATGATGAGTAGTTCTAATATATTATTGTTTTTTTTTTTACATAGATGATTGGGAGAGACGATTCTCCTTCCATCCATTGTCTGATTTACCACCACCAGAGCCTTTTGTGCCATCACATAAAACATACCCCAGTGCCCTTGTTAGAGGAGAAAGCAGAAGTGAGTATACATGTTCTAAAGAATATATTTTTTTGATCACAGATATTTTAGCCTGGAAAGGTGCTATAAGGTGTGCTGGCACAGGTGTCTCCGGAGGACATCATTACACTGGCAACATGAGAATTGGAATGATTTGCAAAGCATCATAAGTATTTAAAGGCTAATGAGTGACACTGTGGCAGAAGCATGCCCAGTTTTATGGTGTCCTCACACTGGCACCATGACAATGGGTATGTTGGAACCATAATGTCACTAAATAGCCTTTAAGTACTCATGCTGCTTTGCAAATCAAGCCAAATTGTATTTATCACCCTGGTGAAATCATGACTACCTGAATCTCTTCTTTATTGACTCTTCAGCCTTCTTCTGATATTGTTTGCTGCCTGTCCTGCCAGTGTCTAATTTTTGGTGTATCATTTATTGGACTGTGTTCTGCCATCCACAGTACCCTGCTTCCTTTATAGTGCTCACTTTCTGATCCAAACAGCCTCTGACATGTAGCGTTAGAAAATGAGCCACACACAAGGCTTAAACTTGGGTGTAACTGACCGGGAATCCAGTGTAGAACTGATCTACAAGTGACACCATTTAATCTTTATACTAAAGATGTATCTGCCATTCGTTTTAGGATTTAGACAATCTAAGAACTTTTTCCAGGTATACATTAACTTAAGTAAACCAAAAGACAGCATATTTTTTTTCAAATAATTCTATGTTGGGGTGAGTTTGTTCTCCAAATAAAGATTAATCCAGAGCCTCTTTGCTTTTTACACCTTTTGTTCCTGGGCACTGTTTATATATATATATATATATATATATATATATATATATATATATATATATATATATATATATATATACTGTATACACATACATACAGCATGTACTTTATAGACATTTATATAGTGCATAGAGACTTTAACCTTAAAATCCACCTTTAAAGGGGACCCGTCACCCAAACAAAATTATTCCAAATCCTATTTTATCATGTTAGTCAAGCAAAATGAACTTTAATTACACTGTATAAATTATTTGAATATTGTTTCCATCAGTCTGGGAACTCATAATTATAGCAACCAGGAAGGAGCCATTTTGTGGACACTGTTATTAAGGCAAGCCTTGCATCATCTCAGAATCTTGTTTGTGCACCAGGGGACAGGGACCCAATGTCCACCCCCATGCACTGGTTACACAATTAAATCATTAAGAGAGCTGGGGGAATGTGGGGAGAGCGGTGACATCTAGGAAGTGCTGAATGGAAAGTGAAAGTAATTGCTTGTCTAGGCATAGAGGCAGGGTAGGCAATATTTGATTGACAGCTGATATTTTTAAATCAGTTTACAACAGCTATGAATGCTTTAATAAAAAAAAGAAATTGGATTTCATGTTTAATTTAAAAAGGACTTTTATTATACAGATTTTTATGTCTGGGTGAGGGGTCCACTTTAAGTTAACGTTTTGTATGTTATAGAATAGTCTATTCTTAGTAATTATTCGACTGGTCTTCATTTTTATTTTTTGAATTATTTTATTTCCTCTTCTGCCTCTATCTACTTTCAAACAGGGGTCACTGACCCTGACAGTCAAATACTATTACACTATGAGGCTACAATATTAATGGTATTGTTACGTTGTATTACTATGTGTTCTCTTTAGGCCTTCTTCTATTCATCTTCTAATCTTTTATTGAAACCACTGCCTTGTTGCTAGGGTAAGTTAGACACTAGCAACCAGATGCTGACTTTCCAAACTGAAGAGCTACCGAACAAAAAGCTGAATTATTCTTTTAGAATATTGCTGTTTACATCATTCTGTGGTGGCATATTTATTACCTGTATTGGGTCAGGTTCAAGAGCATTTTCTGACATCAGATCTCTCCAACCCAGCCATCAGTAGGTGATATATATATGCAGGTAGACTACCACTTTAACCATAATAATGGAAGATACTGTTTTAGGTAACATTATTTTTTTTTTTCTTGATTCTTAGGTGGATCTGTCAGGAAAGAAAGAGGGGCCCCTCCTTTACCTCCCATACCGAGGTGAACTGGCTTTTATCATCCAACAGATACCTGCTTTGGGTTATCTGATATTTTTCAGGTGCTGAATAT
The DNA here is from genome assembly GCF_017654675.1 of Xenopus laevis. Lineage (NCBI taxonomy): Eukaryota > Metazoa > Chordata > Amphibia > Anura > Pipidae > Xenopus > Xenopus laevis. The sequence continues at coordinate 77,345,765 of NC_054387.1, read as the reverse complement.
GTTGGAATCTTATCCTAAAACAGGCATAAACAGCAAGGAACCGTATAGATATTCTGAAGCCACCAATTCAAATGGAACTGCATCAATGAATTGCCATTAATAACAGCCAAAACCCTGCTGTTATTGAGAGCATTAAAAACTATTACAAAGCCAGAAAAAAAGAGTGATATTATGTTTTGGGCCCTATACCTTATCAGGAGATTGCACTGTTTATAACAATTGCCGCATGAAAAAAAGGACCTTCCTCATGTTTTAATACACATGTAAAACATTAAGGTGAAACCAAATTGGTAGTGGCTGAGATTTTATGATATTAAAGGGTTATAAAATAATGTTTATGCTTCATATTTGGGATCTGCAGATACTATGTGTTTTGTTGATAGTGTGCAATGACTTTGCGTTAAAATGCTAGGTGTGACAGGGGTCACATAGTTGTTGTGACAAATTGCAATGACACAAACAGCGCTGAGTTCTATGCTTCTGTTACATTAGGGCCATATCGGTTACTAGAAACATAGCATTGTCAGCTACGCATGGGACTAAAGTGACTGGTTTGTGTCAACTACAATCTATGCACAATTCATACAGAGCTGATTATGAACTGTGTAAAGTGCAGAAAGTACTGGTCAGTGGCACAAGTTACATACAAGTATTACAATCATTCTGCTTCAACAACCTAGAGCGCAGAGACCATCTCAAAAGTAATATTATATACACTGAAATGGTTGTGTGCACAAAATATGTTTGTAACATAAAGGGTGATTTTGAGGAGATTCTCTTCCTAGCAGCTGTAATTTTATCACACTTAACTATACTTTCTTGAAAATATTTTGCGATTTAATTTGTGCTATAGGGTGCTAGAGTTCAGTGTTAGTGCTAAACTCCCCACCAAATTAAATATCTTTGCTGGTATTTTTTTTATTACCATTATTAATGCTCAGTTAAAACATACCAATGTTTTATAAAATAGCTTGAATTTTTTGGGGGTACAAGGCTTTGTATATAACCTGCAGCTCCTAATGTCCTACCATTGCCAAAGAATGTCAGTCGGACTAGTAATTGTAGTCTGACAACATCTGGGGGTACGGTGTCCATCATTGCTCCAAGATAATATAGGATGAAATGTGTTATTGGATTATGTCAGTTAGTAATTTCTAGTGTATTCACTGTGGTTGTACTTAACTTGGAAGCACAATATATGTATGTGATGGAATCTATGTGTATGAAAATATGCACATATGTATATGTGTGTGTATATATATATATATATATATATATATATATATATATATATATATATATGTGTGTGTGTGTGTGTGTGTGTGTGTTTTGTAGCTAGCTAGCATATTCAATAATAGAACATTACAGTGAGTTTCCTGTTCTCCTGCAGTGTGAAGTATGTTCAGAGCTGTTAATGAGCACAGATGTCATGGGATTCTCAAGCTCATTGATCAAATTATGCATTTTTCATTTAAAGTATTGTACGACCTTTGTTTGATTGTAATGACAGCCTGGTTGTTCAGCTAATTAAGAAGTGAAATACTGTCCTTTCTGAGGTCTCAAAACTGACCACTAGTATTATGTTGCTTTGGTGCTGAAATTATTAGATCTGGGTGCCTTGTAAGGACCAAGCTTTGAGCCTTCTCTGAAGTGACAAATCCTGACCTATCTACGACTAGAAAACCAGTGATAAATTAAAGCTGGCAGTACAGTACTTGGTCACTGAACCTACAGATCTTTGTGTAATCCTAACATTTGTTCCCTGGGCCAACCAATGGATTACATGGGGAGCCTTTGCAGAACAGATGCTGTAGAAGAAATCCATGGCCAAATGCAGTCCTTGGCTGATTCTTTTGCCTGGCCTGGGGATACTTAAATAGGTCTCAATTACATATGGAAGTTGATGGTTTTGGTCTTGTCATTTGCAAAATGTCAGTTTGATCAAAGGTGTGAACTTGTTTTCCAAAAAATTATCAAAGATATTATGACACATGTACATCTGCAAGTGCAGTGAGCAAAATGCAATTTCAAACACAATCACAATGAATGCAGCGGATTTTACCAGAATTCAAGTGCCATTGCGGTTGTGAAGGGACGATGTTGTTGATGAAATTGCATGGTAGTCTGGAGGTAGCTCCAGGGTTCCCATGCGTCAATAGGCACAGTGGACTTGTTTCAGAACAGAAGGCAGTAAGGACTGATTGCACTGAGCACAACTATATGGAAGTGCAAAGAGCACATTTTAATGCAAGTACCTTAATGAAAGTGATGCTATGCACAACTGACCATGCAGACTGTAGCTGTTTTTGCAGATGTACATGAGCCCTATTGTTTTTGTTTTCAGGTATGTTAGAGGGTCCAGACACATGTTCTAAAGGACCCTCGTAGTACTGCTCTTGATTACTACATATGTATACATGGGCACCCAACAAATTATTAGCACCGGTGGATCTAGCATGACTGTCTGTGCTTGCAAGAGTATAAATATTTGCACTGAAGATGGCCCTTGTATTAAGAATAAATTCAACTGTCCACTATTGTGAAGATCACACCGTGGCTCTGGTACACCCTGCATCTGATATGTATGGGTGTACTGGTGTTTTAGTCAGGGGATAACTAAATGTCCATATATATATATATATATATATATATATATATATATATATATATATATATATACCCATACCAAACAAAAACACAGCATGCCTGGGTGCAGGTAAAATGTGTACAAAATAGCAAAAAATACCGCACTCAACAGGCTCAGTTAGAGTAACTGATTTTAATAGAAAAACAAAAGAAAGTCCAATGTTTCGATCACATTATGTCTATAGTAGCAGTGGGGATAATAGCTTCTGGGAAGGGACTGTGTCTGTGGGATAGCAGGTATTGTAAGGAGAGATGGTGTCTATAGTAGCAGTGGGGATAATAGTCTCTGGGAAGGGACTGTGACTGTGGGATAGCTGGTATAGTAGGAAGAGATGGTGCCTATAGTAACAGTGGGATAATAGTCTCTAGGAAGGAACTGTAGCTGTGGGATATCAGGTATAGTAGGGACAGATGGTCCATACTATACTGGGAAGTGGGATAACAGGTATAGTAGGGACAGATGGTGCATATAGTAGCAGTGGAGATAATAGCCTCTGGGAAGTGACTGAACTTTACATCATTTAAAGGCTTACAGCTTTTTTAGTCATGTGGTACTGCCTGCAAATTATGATCACTTAATACCCATTGTTGCAGTATTGTTGGTACAACATAACTAATTTAGCTAAAATCAGAGATGATAAGGTAAATAGTTTTTTATTCTGGCTTTCTGTAATTGTTTTTAATTCATTCATGTTACTGCTGCAGATAATTTGCCACTTGGCTCATAAAAATGTTACTTGATGCCAATGATAATAGGGACGTTAAAGGAATAGTTCCGTGTGAACTAAAAACTGTGTAAATAGATAGGCTGTGCAAAATAAAAAATGTTTCTAATATAGTTACAAAAATGTAATGTATAAAGGCTGGAGTGAACAGATGTCTAATAAAACAGCCAAAACCCAACTTCCTGCTTTTCAGCTCTATAACTCTGAGTTAGTCAGCGACTTGAAGGGGGGCCACATGGTACATTTCTGTTCAGTGAGTTTGCAATTGATCCTCCGCATTCAGCTCAGATTCAAAAGCAACAGATACGACCCATGTGGCCCCCCCTCGAGTCTCTGATTGGTTACTGGCTGGTAACCAGTCAGTGTAAACCAAGAGAACTGAAAAGCAGGAAGTAGTGTTCTGACTCACATGTTATACATCAAATCACTCCAGCCTTTATACATTACATGTTTGGCTAACTAACTATATTAGAAACATTTTTTATTTTGCACAGCCTATCTATTTACCCAGTTTTTATTTTTACACTGAACAATTCCTTTAAGATAACAGGGATAGATAGGCCAGTGTTTTTACTTACAGAGAAGGCAGCAACTGTAGCTACTGATCTTCTCTGGCATTGACTGTAAGGGCCATGACACACGGGAAGTTTTGTTGTCCCTGTTAAATCTTCGCTACCGCTGGAGTCAAATCTCCCAAAAAAGACTTTGCCTAGCAGAAGAGTAAGATCACTGCAAGTAAAACCTATTACTGGCTTAACCTGGGAAATAAGAAGTGAATAATAGGTTTTACTTGTGGCAATCTTATTGTTATAATAGGGTAAATCTTTTTCCAGAGATCTGTTGCCCATGGTAGCAAAGATTTAACTGCTAGCAACAAATTTCCCTGTGTGCCATTACCCGACTAATGCCTGTGTAATTCAGCATTGTACTATATTGTTACCATTAATGTTATTGTATATCATGCAGTGTTTTGTGTGGCTTAAAAACTCAAAGTTTGTGGACAATATAAAAAGCTGCACTTCTGTGACATTCCTTCCGATTGTGTTATGTTTATACCATTACATTCAATGAAAGGGAAACTACATTGAACTCTTTTGTGCCTGCACACAGAGTCTGAAAGTGTTCGATCACAATGTACGTTGGTAGAATAGGTTTTGCTTGTGCACCATGGTGGTTTGTGTTGTCGTCAGAAAGGGGTTAAAATAGAAGCCATCCACAATATGCCAACTATAAGCCAACAATATGTAATCAACTTTATAACTTGAACAAATTTCTTTGAAAATAAATGGGATGCAGTTTTAATAACGAACCTATCAACCAATCAGCAGGTAGAATTTAGTAGTCCAAATGCCTAATTGGGGTTACCAGGCCTGGAGCAAACTTTGGACTTTTATTAAATCACCCCCTGTATGTCAGCTTCTAGGGATTATGGTCAGGGCCGGCCTTAGGCCAATTGGACCAATTGGGCCCAATTGGGCCCCGCACCTCTGGGGGGCCCCGCACCACAGGGCAGCACAGATAATATTTCCCTCAGCACATGATGCTGCCTGGCCTGCCCCCAACTTTGAGAGTCCAGCCCATCCCCAAATCCATAGGTCTAGCCTGCCCCCAACTCTCATAGGCCCAGCTTTCCTCCAACCTTGATAGGCCCTGCCTGCCCCCAATCCAACCAAGCCTGCTCCCAAGCTGAATCGGCCCAGCCCCAAACTAATTGGCCCAGTCCACTCTCCTATTTCCTCCCTCTCTCTCTTACCCTGTGTGCCCCTATTATGTTACCTTGTCTGCCCCTTTCCTTTCTATTTTGTGCCTGTATGCCCTTATTTTCCTAAATACTTGGTGTGTCAGTAGCCAGCAACACTTTGTCTAGGGGCCCCGCCAACATGGTCCCAATTGGGCCCCACATTTGATAGGACCAGCCCTGATTATGGTGGCACGAAATATAAGAGTATGGTACCTCATTATGAAAAGAAAATGTACTGATGTTCCCATATTTACCACCTAACACCAGGGCTTTTTAGCAAAGGCTGTCAGGGGGTTCTAGACGTTGAACTACAGTAACATGTAGAGCAGCATAGACTCCCTATCCCTGACCTATACAATTCACAGGAAATATTCATCTTATTTTAATAAATGTAATTGTGTATATATGTGTTGGTGGGGGGGGGGTTTAAAAAAAAGTAATTATACCTTACGATGCCAGCGGAGCTGACAGAGACAGGGTTAATAGACAAATCTATGCATTCTGAAGAACAAGTGCAAATGTTACCAAAGATGTGGAAGATGCAATAATTATCCTATTATCATTTTGTATTTAAATAAATCTTTACAAGCCTTTTGGAAATTCTGAATTGTTTCTTTGTGTTTTATTAATTGAAATACTGACCCAATGAATACTCAGGGGCGTAGACCAAAGCTACAGACCTATGACCACAGACCCTAGCAACCACAGACCCTAGCAACCACGCTGTGATTTTTAAAAGCAGTTTAAATTCAAAACTGGACTGCTGACGAGCAATAAGTTAAACATATTTACAAATCACAAGGATTAAAAAATGAAGACCAGAGGGACTCAATCACTGATCTCACTGTTGCATAAATCCCTAACGTATGCAAAACTGGATCCATCTACACATAGGGTTGCCACCTGGCCAGTATTTTACTGGCCTGGCCAGTAAAAATGATGGTTGATCCCAATGTTATTAATAGGGAAAAATAATAAATATATAGGAAGGCCGGTATTTTTTTACACAACAAGTGGCAACCCTATATACACAGTCCATCTCAAGGTACAGAGTGTAGCGCTTTTACCTGCAAGGCAACCCTGTACTTAATGGTGCTTTATGCAGAGTGAATGCAATGCTGTGTACCTTATGCCCCATATCACTCCTTACTTGCAAATCTGAATAATGTACAAGCTAGGGGGTGTCCAAGAGGAAACCCATATGCTCCCATTACCGCCCCCCCCCCCTTTATGAATATAGTGCTGCAGAATCAACTCCTTGTGCTTGATTCTGGGAGCGCAAAAAGCTGTGCCTTAGGAGAAAAGTGCAAAAGACACCCATTTTTTACACTCATCTCTTGCACTTTGTATTCTGCCCTGCACTTAGTAAATGAGTTGCATTAGACCTGGACACTGTCACTTAGACCAGCATGGACAACAGTACTGGAAATTATGGAACAACTTAAAAGATTAGATTGAATGATCCTAATACACATTTAGCATATTGGATGTTGGCTGATTCGCCAGCTCACAAGGCAGTGGTCTTTGTATTACCGACCATCCAATATTTTTATGGTTTTTCCTTATTAATAACATTGTCACCAAGCAGAATTTTTACTGGCCAGTTGGCAAACCTAGTTTGGCCTTATATGTCAAGGTAATTTCTGAAGTGGGTCATCTTTGAAGTGAACATATAGCGTCAAGAAGGATTAATACTGGCACAACATTATCCACAAACTCAATAATTTCTCCAAGGCATGCTAGTAAGTAAAAAAATATACTTTATTTACATCAATAGTTAAAAAACATGAAAAGTATCCCCTCTAACGCCTGACGCGTTTCATGCTTACCCAGCACCCAGTCATAGGCAGAATCTATCTGTGCTGGGTAAGCATGAAACGCGTCAGGCGTTAGAGGGGATACTTTTCATGTTTTTTAACTATTGATGTAAATAAAGTATATTTTTTTACTTACTAGCATGCCTTGGAGAAATTATTGAGTTTATGGTTTTACCTCTGTTTGGTCACTAGAGGTCTCCGGCATGCATACCAGTAATGTTTACTGTTCCTGCTCCCAATTTGATTCTAATACAACATTATCCACCACAAAAAATAGAAGGAATGTGTCTTTGAAAATAGCTTTTTGCAATTTATGGAGGAGCACACCCTAAACTTGGTTAGCAACTTGCCCGGGTGCTGGTAAACAAGGTAAATAAAGTAACATAGTTACAAAATTTCAAATTTTATTGAAAAAATCCATTGTTTCGAACACCAACTGTGCCCTTTCTCAAGGATAACAAATATATCTTTATAATACACAAAAGCCATGAATATCCTGTAAATTATATCCTTATAAACGGTGAGTTCTGATGTCATCAGTTATAAACGGTGAGTAGTGATGTCATTTCTGTCACATGACTCACTAAAATTTGTGTATTATAATAAATAAAGTACCCCCAGTTGTAAAATATGAGGATATTAGAAGTTACCTCGGAGTTCCATGACCTGTATAAAAACACTCTGCCTTCGGCCTCGTGTTTTTATATGGTCATGAAACTCCTCGGTAACTTATAATATCCTTATATTTTACAAGAGGGGGTACTTTATTCACTATATAATACACAAAAGCTATGAATATCTTGTAAATTATACCCTTATAAACCTTGTGTTTTTATATGGGCATGAAACTCCTCGGTAACTTATAATATCCTTATAATTTACAAAATGGGGTACTTTATTCACTATATATATTAGGGTTGCCACCTGTCCGGTTTTGAACCGGACAGCCCGGTATTTTGAAGGGCTGCCCGGTTCAATGCTTCCTGCCCGGTTTTCCAAATAAGGAAAACCGGGCGGGATTAACTTGATTGACGCCGCGATCGGCCAATCGGCGATCGCGACGTCATAGCTCCGCCCCGTGACCGCCCACTGACGTCACGGGAACGCCCACTGACGTCACGGGAACGCCCACTGACGTCACGGGACCACCCCCTGTCCGGCTGGAGCCACAGGGAAAGGTGGCAACCCTAATATATATATATATATACCTCCCAACATTTTGGAAGTAAAAAGAGGGACAAAAAATTTGCATTTAGCAATTTTTTTGACCCCTCCCCTTTCTGTGGCCACACCCCCTAATTAGCATGTTTGTTTTACAAAATTTGGCAGGTTATCAAAGTTTGAAAATATTTCTATGTATATGTATATATATATATATGTATATATATATGTATATGTATATATATATATGTATATATATATATGTATATATATATATATATATATATATATATATATATATATATACAGCCTTCGGCAACCCCCCAAGCGCACAAAAACTGCCCCAACACAGCCCCAAAAATAACAGCAGCGAAACAACCCATGATACACTGATTTAGCCCTTTCACCGCTCCCGCTTTTAGTTTTAAAATACACCATGTGACGATGACGTCGTGCATCACGTGCGAGAAACGTCGCGAGAGAACGAATTGCCACTTGGAACTAGCAGCAACACTAGAACGAGCTGTCACTGCAGTGAGGGACTGTAGTTGGAGCGCCTGCTAGACCCGAGTGATGGAAGCGAGGACGGAACCGCCAGAGAGCTGTTACACGGTGAGAGTTGTAAATTGCCACAATGTCTGTGAGTTTTTAATAGAACCACTGACAGGACACCCTATAACCACATGACTAATACAACCTACTTGGCAAACACAGGAGGGTGCTCAGCTGTGTTGCTGATCTGTAGCTTTCAGGCAGGATCATACCATGTTTGGATATGGGGGGTGAGGGCTACAACAACAACTGGAATGGTAGATATGGGCATGTGACCGTCTTATTTTCTTTATGGTCAAGGTCATTTTTTTAAGTTAACTGATAGTCTGTCTCCGATAATAAAATCTTATATATTTGTGTTTAAAAGGTGAATGTGTTTTTGTCTCTTTAACTGCCTTCTGTCATTGTAAACCGTGGGGGAGAGAAGGTTGCTGAGCTCACGCTTTATTTCAAGGGGAGGCAAACTCAAAAATAAAATCAAGCCCAGTGAAAGGAAATTAACTTTCTAATATGCATTCATTCATTGCCCATTTTCAATGGTTTCAAATCTGTTTATACATAAGGCTGTTGTTGAAAGCCCCCTCTCTCTTTCCCTTCCTATTCTATTGCACTGGTGGTTCTGACTTTGTAGCAGAGAGACCTGTGAAGAAGCATGCAAGCCTGGCTACTGCTACATTGTTTCAAGATACTGAACCAGCAATGGAGAAATGGACAGAAAAAGTACAGCTCTAAATTGCAGTTATATTTACAGAAAAATGTTAAAACCATTGGAACTGTGGACATTTTTGATGTGGTGCTGATTTGCTGTATATAAAATAGGCACCTAGTTATTGTTGTGTTGCTGCTTGCAAAAAGGTAAAGTGGGTTATCCTGGCCCTGTGTGAAAAGAATGCATTTTTTGTGATGGGGGCTCAATAGAGATTTCTGAGCTCTGCAATATCTCCATCCAGACATCTTCTTTATAAATGTCCATGTGAGACAGCTGTGCACTAGTTGGAGATTCACTGGGTATCTTCTTGGGCTGCCCTTGTGTGAACTTTTGTTATGTGACCTTTAGACAGAGTGATCATAACTTATCAAGTAAACACTCACACTTTTTTTTTTTAGCATAAAAGCAGAATTTATTCATTTACTGGTATTATATAGCGCTGACATATTCTGCAGTTATTTACAAAGATTATGCATCATTCACATTAGTTGCTGCCCCAACTGAGGGCTAAGGTCCCCTTTATATTCACACACTGGGCCAATTTTCTCAGGAGAAAAGAAAGAAAATGCAAACCTTTTGCAGATCTTGGCTACCGATGAACTCAAGACCCCAGCACTGCAAATGCTTATGTGTTAATGCAGTTCTTGCTTAATTGGTCCCTCAGTACAGTGGGATCAGCCTCACTGGTCCCGCACATGGGGGAGAGATTTGCTGGTTTATTCACCCTGCCAAACAAGTGTATCTTTAAGAAGCCATCTTAAGGCTTCAGTTTTATTGCAGTGTTATTACTTTATATTACTTATGTTTATATTAAGGCACTCTTCTATTCATCTATCCAGTCTTATTCATGGTCTGGTTACTGGGGTAAAGTGGACCCTAGCAACCAGAAAATGCAGAAATTCCAGACTAAAGAGCTGCTTAAAAACTATAAAATAGTGTCTGAGTAACACTATCTGCATCCTACTTAAAGTTAATTTAAAGGTGCACTATGTGTTTAAGCAGACTTAAAAGGCCTCTTTGTTCCCCCAGGCCATGAGCTCTGGAGTGTAATGATGTGCATAGTTTGTACAAATGTGATGCTAGCTGTCTGTTAAAAAAAACAATGCTCATATTTCAAAGAGAATGTCATAACCACAATGCACACTGTATGATGAATGTACAGTAAATGATTACATCCACCGACTGACTGCAGTGAAACAGTGTAAGAAAAGAAATGTCACATGGGGTCATTTATAAACCCCAGAAAAAGGCTGTTGCTTTCTTTGCTGTTTTAGTATTATATTTCAGTTGTTATATTCCAACCCCCCCCAAAAGAGCTATTTAACATAATTTGTATGTGTGAGTGCATCACACAGCCGACAGTGTTGTGATTTATCACTAGAGCACTAAATTAGCAACAGCGCCTGATCTTCTTGTTGGACTTGTCTGCAACCAGACGGTGCCGTGGCTAAACTGCACAGAATATGTATGATTAATACATATGTAAGGAGCGGTTCCATCTTCAGATCGCTACTTTATTGTAGCAAGAATGTGCAAATATGTTTGAAACCTTAAATCTTAATCCGCCATCCTCCCTTTATTCTTTCCAATGATACAGGAAGAGAAAAATGGTTACATTAGATTTACATATCATGGTATGTGTTTCTTCACGTCTATTGCAAACCCATTATCCAAAAATCTCTGAATTATGAGAAGGCCATCTCCCATAGAGTGCATTTTAAGCAAATAATTCCTTTTTCTCTGTGATAATGAAACAGAACCATGTACTTAATGGTAACTAAGCTGCATGAATCCATATTGGTGGCAAAACAATCCGACAAGAGTTTATTTAATGTTTTAATGATTTTTAGTGGATTTAAGGTATGGCGATCCCTTATCTGGAAATCCCCAGGTCCCAAACATTCAGGAAAATAGATCCTGTACTCATTGTCAAGACAGGTGCAGAACCCAAAATTTTGCACTTCATTTCTGACTTTGAAAAAGCCAATGTTGAAAAGGCTATATTGTCCATGGACTGTTTGTTCTGTGAATGACAAGCCTTCTGTAGTTGTTTCTGACCCCCTGACCAGAAACAACTGGGTATGAAATAAAAGCTTTATTGGTTATCAAAAAAGATCTCTAATCTGAGCTTTTAAGATAATTATAAAATGAAAGCTTAAAAGGTTTGTTCACCTTACAAACACTTTTTTTTTTTAAACAATTGTTTTCAGATTGTTCACCAGAAATGAGGTCTTTTTTCAATTACTTTCCATTTTCTACTGTTTTTCCAAAATCTAAAGCTGGCCATAGACGCAAAGATCTGATCGTACGAATCGAGGATTCGTACGATTTTCGAACCGTGTGTCCCGACATTTTTCGTCCGGCGGAGATCGGTCGTTTGGTCGATCGAACAGGTTAGAAAATTTCTGTCAGCTGCCGATAATATCTCTGCGTGTATTGCCGATCGTACGATGTTCAGTGGGAGACTGTCACTAGCTTTGGTTGGACATAGATATCGTACGATTGCTGTCAGGGGCAGAACATTGCTGATCTGTTCTTTAACTAATCTGACTGGTAAAACTTTGATCTGAATGGTTAGTGGCGGGTCGGGAGATGGGAAAGTCCGATCGTACGATGATTCCTACGATCGGATCTTTGCATCTATGGCCAGCTGAGTCTGGCAGCTCAGTAATTCAGGCGCAGATTAAACTGTTACAAGTTTGCAATATTTAATTGATACATTTTTCAACAGCATCTCTAGAGTATTGGCAACTATTGTGTCAATTGTAAAAGCTGCCTTTAATGAGAAATTCAGGAATTCTGGTCAGCATGGACAAAGATAAGAAATGTATCAACTAAATGTATCAATTTCGAACAGTTACAGGGTTGGCGACGCCCCCCCCCGAGCTGCTTTAGAAGGTAAAAAATTAAACTTTAAACTTCAATATTATAAAAATGGTCACACATAGAAAATAGAAAGTAATCTTTATTTCTGGTGAACTATCTGAAATCAATCAACTGAGCTGCCCTACCCCATCCTGTATCTCTATTGGCTTTGGACCTCCTAGAATTATATACTCTGGTCCTAAAAAACCTACTATTTGATTTGCCATGCACCACCAACCTACCTCTGATATGTTTTTGCTTTCCATCTCCAAAAAGTCTTTTGTCTAGCATTATCATCATCAATTGTATTTGTATCAACAAGATGTGCAGTGCTTTCATAAATAGGGCTCTTACAATTATTAAACAATCAATGGTTTTGCAATAGCAACAGATCAGATCATCCTGATAGTAAGAGTTTACAATCAAAACAGATAGGAAACAATTGACATTCAAGGGTGTTCTTTGTTCTTAATGTGCCATTCCTTGCACTTACCCTTTCTTGAGGATTGGCATTTGTATTTCTTGTTTCCTTAGGCGAGTCATGTGAACCATTGCCCTTTCCATCTATATGCATTCATTCAATAAACTCTTACTTTTAATATTTGTCATTGGCTCTTCAGACAAAAATTCAACCAACTTATTCCATTAAAATGAACCAAAAATGGTGGCAAGAGTATTATGCTGTAACAAAAGATTCTTTCTCACGTGTTTTCAGTTGCAAGGACTCTTTCACTTGCAAAATCAATGTTTCTTCTTTGTAGGCCAAGTTTGTAGCATATGGTATTTTTATTTGTGTATGTGTTGCATGTTTGGGATATATAATTGTGGAATCTCCCTTTAAAAAATAAAATGCTGGCTTGCCCAGTAATATTTTTTTTTTATTGGACATATGGGTTGCACATGACATTGGCTTTTGCAATGATAAAAATACCCAAGTTCATATGATCCCTCATGCCCACTGGGTGACCTCAAACTTCTCTTTAGTACATCAGTATTGGCACATACTCTGTAATTCACTGAAAATGTACAACCGTTGCGTTATCTATTGAGTCACTGCCGAGTGATTCATACCACTCGATAGCTTCACTGAAAAAAGAAATCTCTTTGAGTTATTTGGTTTTTTTTTTTTTATCAGCGTTTTAGAATATTTACTGCTGCCAATTTTGCATAGTTTACCAATATCCTCTTGCATATGCAATTATTTGATTTTTGCTACAATATTCACATTTGCGTGGGAGTATATAAAGAGTAGTTTAGAAAATAAGATAATTTTGCATTAATTTATATTAAGCTCGTGTCACGAGGACCCCCAGACATTGCTGCCTTTCATTTTCATTAAAGGGTGGTTCACTTTTCAGTTAACTTTTTTTAGTTTGTTATAGAATGGCTAATTTTAAGCAACTTTTCAATTGACATTAATTTTTCATTTTTATCGTTTTTCATAATCATTTGCCTTCTTCTTCTGACACTTTCCAGCTCTCAAATGGGGGTCACTCAAATGTGTTTTTATAGTTTTTTCAATTATTTGCCTGCTTCTTCTGAAGCTGCCAAATGATTAACTTCATATAAAAAACAAATGAATGCAGCAAATATAATGTCACTGCTACTTTTTATGACTCCTCTATCTATTCAGGCCCTCTCGTATTCATATTCCAGTCTTTTATTCAAACCAGTGAATGGTTGCTAAGGTAATTTGGACCCTAGCAATCAGATGATTGAAACTGCAAACTGGAGAGCTGCTGAATAAAAAGCTAAATAAATCAAAAACCACAAATAATAAAAAATGAAATCCCAATGAATACCAATTGCAAATTGTCCCAGAATATCACTCTCTCAGTCATACTAAAAGTTAACTCAACCTCTTTAATAGGGGAAACGTCTCCTCAATGTGAGAGAGGTTCTACCCCTTTCATGGAGTCCCCCTGTCACTATCGAAAATAAAGTACAGAGATTCCATAAATGTAGATATACAGGCTACTGTAGTATCCGGTTTGGACACTTCTCTCCTGGAGGAAAAATACTGATGGAATACATAATTTGAGCCATGAGTCTTAGGCCTGTGGCATGTAACAAGTACTAATATCTACTAATGAGTAGTAAAATTATTTTGGTTGGTTGTTTTTCTGCACAGTGAGTCCTATTAACATTTTATTTTTATTTACTCTACATTTTCCCCATACAGGTCTCATACTTGATTTGATAAACATTTAAAAAAGAGATATCATGGACATTGCCTCAGGGACAACGTGGAAGAACTTCTCTTCTGGCATCAATATGCTTGGAGACAGTGCTGATCAGACTAATACCACTGGTGGATCTGCTTCTATGTCTATAAACAGGCTGTTCCCTGCTCTGCTGGAATGTTTTGGCATCATCATGTGTGGCTACATTGCTGGAAGAGCAAATGTCATAAGTGCAACGCAAGCCAAAGGACTGGGCAACTATGTCTCCCGTTTTGCTCTTCCTGCTTTGCTGTTCAAGAACATGGTGGTTCTAGATTTCTCCAACGTCAACTGGTCTTTTCTCTACAGCATCCTCATTGCCAAAGCTTCTGTGTTCATAGTAGTCTGCGTGCTTACATTATTAGTGGCTAATCCACAGACTCGATTCAGTAAAGCTGGACTTTTCCCTATATTTGCTACTCAGAGTAATGATTTTGCACTTGGTTATCCCATAGGTAAGTTAACCATTTTAAACTGAGAGCAACAATTACGTAATCGATAACGGTTGTGAAAGAGTATCCGTTTCAGTGGCACAGCTTCTATTATTTCAGCAAATATCTGTATTGTACAATGCAGTAGGTTTTGCATCAAATCCACAACTCTTTCGTTGGTGTGCAGATGCCTTTTTTATTACATTAGTAGATTTGTATCTTACAGGTAAGTAAGTTATAGTGGGGTTTTTTTGTGATATTTCTTCAGGTTAAGCTCATTAGGTACCTGGATAAGTACAGCTGATAATTGCTGCCCTGAACACTAAATGAAAAACATTTACAATTTAATTATACAAATAAAGAGAAATACACTGCTTATTTTGGAGCTCATTCAGTTGGGCTTATGTAGAAGAGGCACATAAACATTAAAATAATAAAAATAAAAATTTGAACTGCTGAAAGTAAGTATAAATGGAGACATACATGACATACATGGTGTCAGAGATTGAAAGGAAACCATGGTTGTCTCTGTCCGACTCGTAGGAGCCATTTCACAACCTCCCTAAGGCTGGCAGCTGTCTGTTACTATTTTGTCTCCTCCGGTGTAAGTGTGCATTTTTGACTACATCTGCTAACTGCACATATGTGCTGTAAAGTTTATGCAAACGTCCCTGATGATGTGTTAGAGGGGAAAATGGCCTCCATGTGAAGCTGCTTGTTTTAGGAAAATGTGATGGCGCTGGCAAATGGAGGGGGTATATGCTGTACAAATGAGGCCATTTGGGTGGGGCAGATGTGCCCAGTATAGATACATGGTAGGAAAATGTAGGCTTTACATTACTTTTAAGTTGTATTTGTGTCATTGTTACATTATACACACAATATACATTTTTTAATTCTAATACATCTATAGATTTGTATCAGTAAATTGTTGTTGCAGTTATGCATCTTTAACTGTGAGCACTTATTCACTTGTCCAAACAGTTTTCCACAATGTTGTGACACTGACAAAGATAAAATTAAATGCTTCCATGCTTTTATTCAAACTGCTTATTATTCTGCTGTGCTACCAACTGGAAGAAGGAATTTTGTTTGCACTCCTTGATTCCTGGAGTCCTTAATCTACCATGGCAAGAAGTAAATGTGGAATGCAGCCAAAGTCATTTAGCTTTTTCCTATGTTGCTGAATACAGCGCAATTAAGGTTCTTATATAAGGGACATTCAAAATATGTGTCAGTTATTTGACTGGCACTGCATCAGAATCAGGTGTGTATTGTTGATGTCGATGCCCAAGTACATTTTTTTCTAATCAATTCCCCGTGACAAATGACTGTGGATGCTGGCATTACCAGTTCACCATAGCCCAGTGTCTGGCATCTTCGAGTTATATCATTTATGATAGTTATTTCTCGGGAAACTAATATTGGTTGCCAACTTCCTTTCCTATGTATACATGCAGATAGAAGAAATGCAGACTATACAATAAATGGGGGACCCAACAGTTTACTGAAACAAAATGTTACTTATAGTAATGTCTGACATACCTGTAGATACTTGTATACTTATAAGAAAATATAACTAAAATAATATTTGTTTTTTATCTTTCTCATTTTGTAGTTGAAGCCTTGTACAAAACCACTTACCCCAAGTACCTTCAGTACATTTACTTGGTGGCTCCGGTCTCCCTAATGATGCTGAACCCTTTGGGCTTTGTATTGTGTGAGATACAGAAATGGAGGGAAAATCCAAATGCTTCCCAAAGCAAATTCAAGATATTGGGACTTGCTCTTCTCCGTGTCTTCCAGAACCCTATAGTATTTATGGTATTTATAGGCATTGCCTTTAACTTTGTACTTGGCCAGAAGATCCCAGTTTACTTGGAAAACTTCTTGGATGGCCTGGCAAGCTCATTCTCTGGTGCTGCTTTGTTTTACCTTGGCCTTACCATGGTCGGTCAGACTGGAAAACTTGAGAAGTCCTCGTTTGTTGCACTGCTACTGCTTATCACAGCAAAGCTGTAAGTAGGATATATGGGCTGTTAAAAGTCTAGGTTTTTATAGCTCTGAAATAACTTCATTCTTAGGCTAAACCATTCAGCTAGATTAGAAATTCCATTTAGACAGATGATATATTTTACACCAAAACTAAGCCATGTATGGAACATCACTCTTTGGTTAATGGTACAGTAATAGTTTATCTATAGACAATGTAGGAGCACATTTGCAAGTCAAACAATATGGCAGCTCACAATTGTATAAATACAAATTTACCTTGAAGGAATGTGCATCAGTAGGACAGCAAATGGTAAAAAATTCGGGGATTAACATTTTGTAAGTTGCAATGTATGTGGCAATAAATTCCTGGGTTATATTAAAGTCAATAAGAAAATCTAAAAAAAAGCGGTTTCATAGTGTTCCCTCTGGCTGGAGGGGAAAACATTAAAGGGAAAATCGCCAAAACAATTTAGGGGCATATTTGTTATTTGCCCCATGTGCACTCATAGGTGGATCCCTTGCATCATGTTATACTAGCCTAAAAAGACATTGGCTGATGTGCTATAAGCCTAAAGCCCTACAGGAATCAACGGAAGTTGTCATGCATAATGGAACTATGATTCTTACATCCATATGAGTGTGATTCCAACTTTGGCGCGGCTAAGCTACTTTATCAAGTACTACACACATTTTGAGGTTTGGAAATGAGAACATGCTTTAATATAAGAATCAATTTCAGCAGCCAGCTGGTACAGGTATGGGATCCGTTATCCAAATTACGGAAAGACATCTTCCATAGACTCCATTTTATCCAAAAAATCCAAAATGTAAAAAAATATTTCCTTTTTCTCTGTAATTGTAAACCAGTTCCTTGTACTTTATCCAAACTAAGATATAATTAATACTTACTAGAAGCAAAATCAGCCTATTGGGTTTTTGTAATGTTTAAATGATTTTTAAGCAGGCATCCAAAAGAAGAAGAACCAAATTACAGAAAGATCCATTCTCCATAAAACCCCAGGTCCCGAGAATTCTGTATAACAGACCCCATACCTGTACTCCCATCCAGATGCAGTTGGCTTGCCCTTACTCTATCAGGATCCTTTCAAACAATAGAGCATCTGTATGTCCAGGATTGTGCCCCCATGTGCACCAGAAGAAATGACAAAAATTTGGAGCTTTTTCATTGATACCCATATCTCCCTTAGTTCCTGAAATGGATAGGCATCTCTCCTTTCTTGCTATGGGGGCTGGGGAAAATCTTGAAACAATGACTCCTATTATGATGGTGGGATAGTTTGATTTTACAAAAAGGAATAGGAGCCATGTTATTTACCTTCTAGTTTAAGAGCAATACTTACCCTTCTCCATTCTAAGCAGCATTCCTACTATACATAGAAAATCATTTTTGCTGCATAGTGTAACTCCCTGGGATTCCATTTTCTATAAAATCAGTCAAATATGATTTGGATGGTACATTTAGTTGTACCTAAAAGACTTTTTTTTGTATCAAGGTTGGGCAACCGGGGACAATCTAGATGTCTTATCTACACCTCCCTTCATCCTGTAGGTATATTACTAGGAATTGTATTTCAGCTGAGCTACAGATATATAAAGCTGATTTAAAAAGAAAAACATTTCATGTTGCCTTCTTTTCTTTCAGGCTGGTTTTGCCACTTATCTGTAGGGAACTGGTGGAGCTCTTGGATAAGACTGGTGATGTGGTTAACCACACAAGTTTAGCTAACTATGCATTTCTCTATGGAGTGTTTCCAGTGGCCCCGGGTGTTGCAATCTTCGCCAGCCAGTTCAACATGGAATTGGAGATTGTACGTATTGTTGGGGGGGCATTGCTTACATATATCATATATACTATTTATACATTGGCATCCTTTTCTCTTGTTTTTTTGGGGGGTGGGGTGAACATTTTATGCCGTGTAATGCCATGCCAGCCTGTTTGTACAGAAGTCCTAAAACAAAGAATGGCTTCAAATTTGCCCTCCAAACCTCCAAAACACAAGAACTGTTTCTGCCAAATACAATAGGAACTTAGAGCAGCTCAGAGCATTATTGGAGGGGTATAGCCAATCACAGTCCTGCAGTCACTCAAGCAAAAAGCTTCCAGTGGTGTAACAAGCAGTCGCTGGGTCCCACAGCAAAAACAAATTTGGAAGGGCCCCCGGCACGCATTCCAGCCCTGTTCCCTACCCGCATACCTCATCGGGAGCTTTGACATGCATGCGCTCGCGAGTCATGGCACACACACATATTTTTACATATACAGTACAAGTGCCTGCAGAGGAGGGATTTTTGTACAGCAAAATAGTTAGGATACTGCAGGCTTCAGTTCCCTATCCGGTCAGCCTAGCTGCTGGTTCCTATCCTACAGTGCAGAGTGCCGCCGGCTCCCCTGCACAGCCTGGGAAAGGAGGCAACAGGAAGTGGAACAGATAGGCAGGGCTTGTAGGGTTTTGCAGAAATTTTCAATAAATCAACCCAAAACCCTACTTATTTAAGCACATTCCTTCTATATTTAAGAGTTTAATGCACTGGTACATTTTCACACAATAGGTCTCCTTTAAGGCCAGTTAGGACAGATTTGGGAAGAATGGCCCTTTTCTAGTTTGTATACTTTTGAAAAGCCCAGCTCAAGTCAATTATGGTAAGATTTGGTGGTGAATAATTCTATGGGGGCCTAGATATTCTTGGAAAAATGCCTGAATGTCTGATACAGTAATGTTTACATATGTTTAGCTATGAGCTAAGTGGGAGCCCAGCCAAATGTTGAGTCTCAAAGAGGGGGCTGAACCTGAAAGATTTGGTAATTATTTTTATGTGATCCTGTTATTGCTGGCAGCACAATTTTAAAACTAAACCTGATATTAAAATGTAACCTAAAATCTTTCTTCTCAACAGATTACGCCTGGTATGGTAATCAGTACCTTTGTGTCTGCTCCAATCATGTATGTCTCTGCCTGGCTGTTGACTATACCCTCAATGGATCCCAAACGTCTAGTTTCTGCCCTACAAAATGTCAGCTTTGATATTAGCATCTTGAGCATACTTTCCTTGGTGAGTTAGCTGGAGATCACAGTACATGCTACTACTCTAAATTGGAATAATAAGTACCTTAATCAGACCTGCTTTATTTAAAATAGATGTTGGGATATATTCCTTTTGCTAGTTCAGTGCACCTATTGATGCTGCCATGTTGAAGTATTCAAAGAAAAAGTTTTCTGTATCTAAACAATTTTAAATTCTCCTGACTTGTTCCATCATCTGATGGTTGGGCAAGACAGGCTTGAGTTTGGGTAACATCTCCCCAGGTCTGGAGGCCTATTTAAGAAAACGCCCACATGAGTTTTGGTAAAATTATGAACATTGTCAAGGTTTTTTTTGGCCCAGAAGAAAACCCTGCATGAGTTAGGAAACTAAGACAGGATTTTGCTCGTGCAGCATTCTTTTCTCAAAATTCACTAATTTAAAGATTTTTCATAATGACATACCTAAATGAAGTTTTTTTTTTTGAAAAACCTTACCTTTAATTTGTGTAGATTTTTCTGCTGAAACACATTTCATTAAGTTGATGGTTATTTCATGGTTTTATACGCTTAGTAATCCTACATTATATCACGTTTATATCAGATATTTAGTAAACTGGCATGTTCTTTGCTGGAAAAGGAATAGCAATCATAAAAATTAATCATAACTTAGATTCTGCATCTGAATTAGGAAGGCTTTGGTACAACTTTTAGGGCAGCTCCTTTTTGCTTAGGGCAAGTCAATGCCGGTACTGTCGATAGCATGTGTTTTCTGTAAACAGACATTGAGGGCCATACATCTGTGGAACCCAGTTAGAATGGGTGTTTTTTTTTCTCGCCAGTATGTGTTATACATTAATTACATTAATTACTGATTAAAGCAACTTTACAAATACAGGAGCCGTCAACATGTGTGATGTTAAAAACAAGAGAGGGCTTTCTACTAACTTGCAGGGTATTTTAGCCATAACTCTGGATTGGCATGGTGATTTAGCCAGCTTAATATGTTGTAGGGTAAATATGAATCTGTAGGGTGTTGGATAATGTTCTCCCCTTTGTAGTTAATGTTATTTGACCAATAGAAAATAATAAGATTTGAGATGAATAATGAGATTTTGCGGCAGCTACAAGTAACCAGTATATAAATGAATGGCTGTTTATTACCTCTTTCGGTTAAATGGGTCAGCATAAGCACACAGAGCAGTAGGAGATGAAAACAAAGTAAAAGCTATATTGCAGTGACTGTATCTTGAATTCTGAATGAACACTACTATTTACATAGAATGTGCTTTCTCTTCATAGATCTGGTCCCTTGCTGTCTTGCTTTTGAGCAAGAAATACAAACGGCTTCCTCATCTACTTACTTCCAATTTGCTTCTTTCTCAGGTTTGTGGCTTTCTTTTTTTATATACTGTATATAATTTGTAGAAATAGCACTCAGAGCTTTAGGCATACCCTAACCCATCCAGCCAGATCTTATAGCCCTTGGAAGCTTCCCCTATATGTAGCTCAGTCACAGGTCACTATGCAATACCAACCCTGGGGGTTCTGTAATGTACTGCACAGATTCCCATAATGCTCCTTCAATACATTGCACCGACCCACCTTGACCGTTTCCATGCAAAATTGGACAGACTTTCAAAACTCTGCACAGCTTACTGTGATCTTGCAGGAAACTAAATAGCCTTCCATGCTCCTACTGTACATGTGTCATCCATTCTTGTTTTGTGTATTGTACAACTCAGTACCTCTTCAATACAGTGCACAGAACCTTATTGGACAATGCGATAGCCACACCCCTCATGCTGTCACATGTGTACCTGCAGCATATAACATAGCTCCCAGATGGCTCTGCAGCACATTTCTTGATATTATGGCTGTCCTGAGTGTGCTCTTGGGCCTGAGCTTGGTTGCAGTAATAGCATCAACTAACCTTCAATTGTTTTTGAGGTATTTTTCAATCAAAACTCAAATTTTCAGGTTAAAAAAGCAACTTGAATCTTTTTTTAAAAAAAAAACTCGAATTTTTCAAGTATACCCTGAACCTGGAAATAGCTTGAATCCAAAAATACTTCCGCTAAAACCAAAGTCATGTAGAAATCAATGGCAGAGGTCCCTTCAACCATTTGGAAATGTTTGTAGCTTCATGATGTTCGGGTTTTTTTTCAGTGAGTTTTACTCAAAAACTCTGTTAATTCGAGCAATTCAAGTTTTGTTTTCGCTGAAAATCAATTAATTTGAGTTTTTGGGTTTTTCACCCCGATTTCTCGGATTCAAATTTTTCCCATTCAAGTTTTTTCTTAAATCAGAAAACATTTAAGTTGTGAGTTCATTTGAGGTATAAAAAAAACCTCACAAACCTCGACCTTTGATAAATAACCCTATAAGTCATTGAGGAATAGGCATCTGTCGTGTGTTGCATTCCAGGTAACTTGTATGGCATTTAGATATAGTGATGGAAATTGGCAAAAACACTTTGGCTACCCTTTTGTTTTTGGTTTCTTTAGTTAATCGCTTGTGTTGGAATGGTGATGTGGAACTTTATCATACAAGAGAGAAACGTGGTGGGGCAGATCCTAGTCTTTGTAATTCTATACAGTGCCCTCTACAGCTCTTATTTTTGGACAGGTATTTGCATGTGTGTTTTTTAATTAATCTAATTAATCTCTGATTGCAAATGATCTTTAAGGTTTAACAGAAAACATTTGGTGGTGGGTCACAAGTGGCATTTTAATAAATGTATTTTTTGGTCTAGGAAGTATATATTTGCCTTAAAGGGGTGGTTCACCTATAAGTTAACTTTTAGTATGTTATAGAGTGGTCAATAATAAGCAACTTTTCAATTGGTCTTCATTATTTATTTTTTTTATAGTTTTTTAATTATTTGCCTGCTTCTTCTGACTCTTTTCTTAAAAAAAACAAAACAAATGTATGCAACAAATGTAATGTCATTGCTACTTTTTATTACTCCTATTTCTATTCAGTCCCTCTCATATTCATATTCCAGTCTTTTTTCAAACCAGTCAATGTTGGCTAGGGTAATTTGGACCCTAGTAACCAGATGGTTGAAACTACAAACTTGATTGCTGCTGAATAAAAAGATAAATAATTCAAAAACCACAAATAATAAAAAATGAAAACCGATTGCAAATTTTCTCAGACTATCACTACATCTCTACATCAAGCGTGAACAAACCCTTTAAGAGTACACTCACTGCTCAGAATCACTGGTGCTTATTCAAAGAGCACTTCTGTCCAGGGTCTTTCTGTGCTTTGAACTACACACCAGATGAAAAAATCTGGAATGTCTAATTGCCTCCTACTGCCATGGCCTCATGAATAGGATGCTGACAACATACAGGCAGTAGTGTACTGATAAGGCAATCATAGGTCTCTGCACTCCGAAACAGAGCACAGAGACCTGCTGCAATTCTTCTACCTGGAAGGCAGGGTGCAAAGTGCTAATAACATGGTGGCCAGTGCCTGTTTTTTTATTTTATTTTTTTTGCATCCTGCCTTTCAGATAGTAAATGACTACTATATACTACTATACAAAAATATATACTTTACTATATAAAAAAAACCTTTACTATATAAAGAAAAAAATAGAGAAAAGTTGAAAAATGAAATCCGATGCTAGTGTCCTTTAACCCAACTTCTCATTTTTTTGCATTGCAGGCCTCCTCTCTCTGTCTTTGGTTTTGTTAAAAAAAAGAGATGGGAAAGTTCCAGTTGTTTTTCTAGTGTTGGTTGGATGGGGGTAAGTGTTTGCATTTCTGTGCATAGAAAACTATGGACATGGAATGTCATAATCAGTGATGTGATCTGAAGTAGGCAGACAACTCTACGCTAATTCAGTTAACAATGGAGACATTCCAGTGGTTCTTCTAGTGGTTGCAGGAATAGAATGGAAACTTCAATATCTTCTGAATCAAACAGAGAATTTTTACAAGTGCAGAAGAACACAATTATATTTAAATGTTTATAAGGCTCTTTCATTGTATGGTATAATGGGTGCTTTAAATAGCAAAATGGTATTCTGTTTAATACACTTTAAACATGAGTTGCGAGAATTTTTTGCTGCAATAACACTATGTAACCAGATCAGGCTACAACTGAACAGCAAAACTGTTGAGTACACAAAATGTAGAGTGATTCAGGTACTCTCTGTAGGTTCAGGTAGTACCAAGTGGTTTTATCAGCAGCAATTATAGAAGTAAAAGTAATTGAGGGTTGCAGTGGAAAAGCAGTTTTTTCTCAGTAGAACCTTTCTCACATTGAGGAGATGTAAGTTTCCCTAAGTGGTTGTTCATCTTTGAGTTAACTTTTAGTATGATGTAGACAGTGATATTCTGAGACAATTTGCAATTGATTTAGATTTTTTTATTATTTGCAATGTTTGTGTTATTTCGCTTTTTATTCATCAGCTATACAGTTTGAAATTTCAGCCATCTCTTTGCTAGGGTCCACATTACGCTAGCAACCATGCATTGTTTTGAATAAACACTGGATTATGAATAGGAGAGGGTCTGAATAGAAAGATGAGTAATAAAAAGTAGCAATCACAATAAATTTGGAGCCTAGATTGGGTCAGTGACCCCCATTTGACAGGTGGAAAGAGTCAGAAGAAAAAAAGGCAAATATTTATAAACTGTAAAACATAAATAATAAAGACCAATTAAAAAGTTGGTTATAATTGGCCACTCTATAACATACTAAAAGTTAACTTATTGGTAAACCACCCCTTTAAGGCAAATATATACATCCCATACCAACAAATACATTTAATAAAATGCCACTTGTGACCCACCCCAGATGTTTTCTGTTAAACCTTAAAGATCATTTGCAATCAGAGATTAATTAAAACACACACATATGCAAATACCTGTCCAAAAATAAGAGCTGTAGAGGGCACTGTATAAAATTACAAACACTAGGATCTGCCCCACCACGTTTCTTGTATGATAAAGTTCCACATCACCATTCCAACACAAGCGATTAACTACAGAAACCAAAAACAAAAGGGTAGCCAACTTGTTTTTGACAATTTCCATCACAATATCTAAATGCCATACAAGTTACCTGGAATGCAACTATAAAAAATAAATAATGAAGTGCAATTGAAAAGTTGTTGAGTCTAGCTGCTACCCTTGCAAATGCCCCTAAGCCTTTACTTACCCCTCTGTGCAGATTCTGTCCAGCGGAGTTCACAGGTGTAATCTTCGGAATGAGACAGGCGCTTCGGCAAGTTTTGTAAGGTTCAGCACATGTGCAGTTGTCGCAAAACAGAAAATCGTTCTCTAACTGCGCATGCGCCGCTACGCCTGTCTAATTCCGAAGAGAAGCAAATGACTGTCGTGAACTGCACTGGACAGAATCTGCATGAAGGTGTAAGGAAAGACTTAGCAGCTAGGCTGGGGGGGAGTAGGGTTTTTTTAAATTTAGGGTTAATTCTCCTTTAAAGGTGAACCACCTCTTTAACGCAACAATTTAATATATGCTTTGCTTTTTCCCACCCAGTGTCCCTGTGCTAGTTGTGTGTGTACTACTAAGTGCTGGGGAGCGTGACCTAGACAATATTGACTCTGCTTTTTTCTATGGAACATCCCAGGTAAGCTTAAAGTTCACTTGTACAATACTTGTAGAATAAAAAGTAGTAGTATGGGGCTCATGGTGGCACACTTTGGCATTGGAATCATGGTGGTGCCACGCATTTTGCAAAGCTACAGAATGCAGTGCAGGTAACAGATCAGCGAAAAGATGAGGGTAGGCCCAGCCTGCGTGTAAATGAAAAATGTACTTCAGTTGTGTTAAAGTTTATTACTGAAACCCCTTTCTTATTTTCTCGCATGCTCTAGATTATCTGCACAGCAGTGATCTTGTCCTGCAGCATATTGTTGTCAGGCATCTCTCTTATGTGTATGAGTCGAAGTGGCCAGGATGGGGACTACCATGTGTTGCTTCAGTCTTCCCAAAACAACAGCAACAGATCAGTCAACAACATGGAGGATTCAAAGCCAGACAGTCCTGCTTTGGCCAGTAGTTCTTCACTTTCAACAGAAAGAGGTAATACAAAAAAAAATCCAAGCGTTTTAATAAATAGGATTATTAGGTTTTAAAAACTCCATAGATTCCTTTGTATGGCATCATTATTTTAATATTTCTCTTCTGTCAAACATTAAATACTGTATGATATTTGGCACACTGTGGAAGACATTGATATTCATGCAAAAGGGGCTGAAAGAAATGAATTGATGATTGGCCTTGTGAGCACTTTTGCAATTTACATAAATGTTCTATATTTAGTGTATTTTAGCAGTTTTAGACCACTAATTGCAGGCTTTTTGGCTCAGAAGTTGTCTGTTATTATTTAAACTGTGCTTTCTATGCACATTCTGTATTCAGTTAACTCTAGGGTTGCTGTGTCAGTTGAGCAAAAACCTGGTACAGGTATTAGTAGTTTAAAAACTCAAACCACTAGAAATAGAAAATGGAATTGAATTGCCTGCTGAATATTTTGTAATTTTTTTTAATTAATATTTATTTTCTATTTTTAGTGTACAGTATATTTATGCAGCATAAAGCCTTCTGAAAACAGAAGGTATTTACTTGCCTCCTGCCATATACATAACACTGCCTTAAAGTAACAGTAACAACAAAAAATGTAAGTGTTTTAAAGTAATGAAAATAACATGTACTGTTGCCCTGCACTGGTAAAACTGATCTGTTTGGTTCAGAAACAATACTATAGTTAAACAAACTGCTGTGTAGCAAAGGTGGAAATTGAAATAAAGGCTATATGGCACAGGTTAAATAGTGAATAGCAGATATCATTATGTTCTACAGAGCTTATCTGCTATCCGCTGTGTAACCTGAGCCTTTTCTCCTTTGAATAGCTGCCCCCATGGCTACACAGGTGCTTATTTATATAAATAGTAGTGTTTCTGATGTAAACACAGCAGTTTTACTAGTGCAGAGCAACACTGCATTATATTTGTATTACTTTAAAACAATTAAATTTTTTGATGTTACTGGTTCTTTAATACCAACAATGAAAATTTAACTCTCACATAAGGCATTATGGGCGGAGAAATGCAAATCATTCCTTTATGTCCCTTTGGTCAACTATAGGGATACAGTCATGGGGAAAAAAAATTTCTCAAAAGAGCAAACAGATTTTTTAATATTCAATTTTGAAATCTGACATGGGGCTAGACATATTGTCAATTTCCCAGCTGCCTCAAGTCATGTGACTTGTGCTCTGATAAACTTCAATCACTCTTTACTGCTGTACTGCAATTTAGAGTGATATCACCCCCTCCCTTTTCCCCCCCAGCAGCCAAACAAAAGAACAATGGGAAGGTAACCAGATAGCAGCTCCCTAACACAAGATAACAGCTGCCTGGTAGATCTAAGAACAACACTCAATAGTAAAAACCCATGTCCCACTGAGACACATTCAGTTACATTAAGAGGGTAAAACAGCAGCCTGCCAGAAAGCATTTCTCTGCTAAAGTGCAGGCACAAGTCACATGACTGGGGGCAGCTGGGAAATTGACAAAATGTCTAGCCCCATGTCAGATTGCAAAATTTCAAAAATTTGTTTGCTCTTTTGAGAAATGGATATAAGTGCAGAATTCTGCGGGAGTAGCACTATTAACTGATGCGTTTTGAAAAAAACATGTTTTCCAATGACAGGATCCCTTATGCATCCAGAACCACTGGTTTATATTTACGCAAATTGCAAATGTGCTCAGAGGGTAACACCCAACACCCATTGTTTGAGATTACATTATCTAGTAAATATAAAATTATATAAACCACATGCCAGAATGTTGAACCAGTCTCAGTCCAGCTGTAGGAATTATGCTGACGGAGTGCCTACGGTTTCCTTTCTTTTAGTTGCACCATCATTTCTGTAAAATAGTTTGTAAAAGTTTGTAAATAATTCCCTATACTTACTGCATTATAGTGTACAGGTGTTCTTTCTGCAGATTTCTGTTCTTGCAACAAGGAGAATGGAGACTTGTGTCCTTCTGTGGAGTCGGCAGCTGCACTGAACATAAATTCGCCTCCAAGCATCGAGGAAGGTACAGTGTCCTTGTTAGCATGATGCCTGCTGAGTGTTCTGTCCAAAATGTCATGTTTCTGCACAAAGGTAACCAGTGGTGTAACTTGATATTAATAGATCCCACAGCAAATTATTTTTTAGGCCCCCAAAATGTCTAGAGGTTGACCTGTTTTGCCAATATTTATTGAAATTGTATATGCATTAGGACTTCATGGGGTCCCTATAACTCCTGCCACTGCAGGGTCTGTTCCACTGTAGTTACGTCCCTGAAGGTAACTCACTGGAGGGTATCAAAATTTAAGGAACTCCCCATGAATTCAATCTCTAAATTTTCTTCATCAGTAAAAAATGCACCAAAGTGCATAATCCTTATAATAAAAATGTTCAATTTTACTTTACTGCGCATTGGTGCCAATAGTCCTGGAGTCACCTTTCTTTATTAAAATTGTAAACCGAGAAATAGGTTTTTGCCTCCCTAAAGATTAATATTGTTGTCCTAAAATTATTTTGGAAAGGAGTCATCTTAACTTCAATTTGTTTTATACTTTTTAAGTGCATGAATGCCTCACCCGCTGCAACACTCAGAGATGTGTATTATCCCAAGAGGAACAACAGATCAACAGCGGAGATGCACAAATGGCCAGACATGTCTTACTCTGCTTATTTCTTGTTGTCGGCCTCCTTGCCGTAAGTCTCTTTTTCAGCCTGTTAAAATGAAGATATCATAATGCAGTTGGTAAAATCTATTGTTGTCTCTCTCAGAATGTTTCTAGCTGTTTCTGGTGGCTTTGTAACGTAGAACCAGGGAGACTCTATGTTGAGCTTCAGTTCTTCTGTGCTGTATTTAACTTTGGTCAGGTATGAATCTCCTTTTTTATTTTCTGATTCTTGTTTTTAATCCTCAGTACAATTTTATGTATTTGTATTTGGTAGTGAGGATTTGTAAATCAGAGTTGAGCATTTTCATATGATGTCTTCTGTTTCTTGGGAAGAGTTCATAGTGTTAATTTTGAAATATGCAAAGTAGTAAATTAGCCATTGTAAAGGTCCATATCATGCTGAATTTAGCAGGTATTGGAGACATTTATGAATGGAGAGTTTCCACCATTTTAGTAATCAATTTTAAAGTTTGTTTTAGATGATTCTGTAGATCAGAGATGAGGATGAAGATACACGAAATATGAGATACTGTAATATTACCACACAACATTTGTTTTTCCTTTTTTATTTTATAGGGTTTAATTTCATTTGCAATTTTTGGACTGGACAAACATTTGATTATTCTTCCATGCAAGAAAAGGTTTGTTTGCATCCTTTCTCAAAACCATAGGGAATTTGTGACCGTTAATCTGACCATAGCCCACTGCTAAGACAAGTATTTGCTTTATTTACTTTGGATGTCCATAAAGTTCCCTCAGATGGTTCTTCTCAGCTTGTGCAAACATCTAAATGGAGGTTTTTGATCAGTGTGGCCTCTTGTGATTCATACTTGTGCGCTGGAAGCAGAAATTCTTTACAGTGTAATAAGTATGGCTGGCAGGGGTTGCAACCATTAAACTTGACCTATAGGTAACTTTTAATGAACATTCATATTTTAAAAAGTAGTTTTTTAGTGTCAGTATCCCTTTAATGTCTCCATTTTTTTCTGTTTGGTTTTCCAGACTTGAGTTCCTCTGGAACGGCAGGGAATCCAATGTGATTGCTGAAGAAGCAAGCCTGCCTGAAGATATACGAATGACATGTCATCAGTTTGTACAGTACCACAAAGATCTGTGTATCCAGAATATAGTCAAGGGGAGAAGGTACGTGTGCAGTTACCTAACTGGGCTAACAATAGAATATAGTAGATGAAACGCACAAGAGCTAAAAAACGTTATTGTCCCATTTCTACAGTCTCAGTCCACCAGGATAAAAAGTTTAAGGGTTGCTTAAGGGAAACAGGATTTGGTTTTGCATGGTATTATTTGTAAGCTGCAGACAATCCTCATGATTAATAGGAGGTACATTGAGAGAGAAAAATACAAGGGGTCCTCCACACTCAACCCATTATCAATATATTAAGTACATATTAAGACATTTTGTGCATTAAAGGAATTGTTAAGTGTAAAAATAAAAACTGGGTAAATAAATAGGCTGTTCAAAATAAAAAATG
The DNA here is from genome assembly GCF_017654675.1 of Xenopus laevis. Classification (NCBI taxonomy): domain Eukaryota; kingdom Metazoa; phylum Chordata; class Amphibia; order Anura; family Pipidae; genus Xenopus; species Xenopus laevis. The sequence goes on along the minus strand of NC_054387.1, from coordinate 77,315,637 downwards.
TTTCTAATATAGTTCGTTAGGCAAAAATGTAATGTATAAAGGCTGGAATGACTGGATATCTAACATAATAGCCAGAACACTACTTCCTGCTTTTCAGCTCTTTTGGTTTACACTGACTGGTTACCAGGCAGTAACCAATCAGAGACTTGATTGGGGGCCACGTGGGTCATATCTGTTGCTTTTGAATCTGAGCTGAATGCTGAGGATCATTGCAAACTCACTGAACAGATATATCCCATGTGACCCCCCTTCAAGTCGCTGACTAACTTACAGGTTAGAGAGCTGCAAAGAAGAAGTTCTGGCTATTATGTTAGACATCCAGTCACTCCAGCCTTTATACATTACATTTTTGGCTGACTTACTATATTAGAAACATTTTTTATTTTGCACAGCCTATCTATTTACACAGTTTTTATTTTCACACTGCACTGGCCCTTTAAGCTACTAAAAATGCCTTACCCTTTAAATAAAACAGGCATTGTTTGTCCATATATTGCAATATATTTAACCTGGCCAACTACGTCAAAGTCATCCCTGATCTGGCCAGTCCTTACACCCAACATTCATCTGGTTCATTAAGAATTCTATTGCTTCATTATACATTTTACTCCGGGACTCATTTCCATATGATTGTAGGATATGGGCAGCAGATTTGTCTATACATGAAATCGACAAACAATTACTAACCAGGATGCAGAGATTGTTAGAGCCTTAGTGATGTCAGTCAGACACAAGACTGGGGTTAATTCAGTCTTGTACACTCTGCCTGTTGGGGTAAAGGCTCATGGTCAGGTTGTAAGTGGGAGATTGAGAGAGCAAGACCAACAACATCAGTCTTTGCCTGTTATCTCATTATTTTTTTGCATTACTGTCACTTTAACACTCTTTTGTTCCTAACCTAATATATCTTTTATTATGCTGTCTTTTCTGTCTTCCTCTCTGTTCCTCTTTACCCGCTGACCATTATGCAGTGCTGGTACAAGAATTACAGAACATATGGGTGAATCCTTCCTTTGACATGCAGGTGTGGTGCAAGGATCTCCCCAGGGGTCTTCTGGGGTTCTGATCTGGTGAGCTGGCTTCTAGAGGTGGGACTTGCTCCTGATCGAGGCGAAGCTGTGAAGTACGGAGAGAGGCTGCTCAAAGGAGGTGTCATCCAGCACATAACAAACGAATATGAGTTTAGGGATGAAAACTTCTACTATCGCATGCTGAATAAGAGAAGAGTCCCGATCCAAAGCAGCTAAAAGTGACTGGGAACTGGGAGTTATTCCTAATGTCCTTTTATAGCTGTACAGGCTGACTTGTGAGAGCGTTTTACCAGCCAGTACAGTATCATCCATGTTCTTATTAAATAAGCTTGACATGTCAAAGTTCAATGCCGTTTTGCCAAGCATTTTTACAAAACTGCACTTGAAATGCCCAGAACGTGCCTGGCTAAGCTACACTTGAAAAATGCATATATTATTATCTAGATTATAAAATTCAGGTACTGGTATTAGTGGCAGGACCATGTTTTAACATAAGCCATTTATTCAGACAGTTTTTTGTTATATAGGGATTTATCTCATGAACCTACTCTATGTATAGATTGGGAAACTCTTCAGTATTGTGCAACTGAGGTAAGAGGCCATAAATGTCTGTGTCTTTAATTAACCCTTCTCTTATACATTTATTATTGCAATTATCCATGTTTTGTCCAGTTTCTAGATTCTTCTGCTTGACATTTCAGGAATGTTTTATAAACACAATAACTGACCATTATCTTACCACTGAAGAGGGGTAGAATGTTCAGTATGAAAAGAAAAACTGGGTAAATAGGCTGCGCAAAATAAAACATGTTTCTAATACAGTTTGTCAAACATGTAATGTATAAAGACTGGAGTGACTGGATATGTAACATAATATCCAGAACACTACTTCCTGCTTTGCAGCTCTCTTGGTTTCCACTGATTGGTTGCCAGGCAGTAACCAAGGCACATGGGTCATAACTGTTGCTTTTGAATCTGAGCTGAATGCTGAGGATTAGTTGCAAACTCACTGAACAGTTATGTCCCATGTGGCCCCCCTCAGTGTTAGAAAGCTGCAAATCAGCAAGTTGGATTCTGGCTGTTAGACACCCAGTCACTTTATACATTACATTTTTGGCTAACTAACTATACTAGAATTTTTTTGATTTTGCACAGCCTATCTATTTACACAACTTTTACTTTTACACTGAACTGTTTCTTTAAAAATACACTAACCTGGGAAATGAAGGGAAGGGCATATGGTGTGGTGGCTTATTTCTCTGTTTTGGCTAAACAGGTTACATTTTTGTTTTTCCTGCAAACAGCTATTCTATAGATCCGGATACAACCCAGTGCCTTCGCATTACACTACTAGCCATTGTGTTGGGAGGATGAGGCTTAGGTTTGCAGCCAGGAGTTAGATTAGATGAAAGAGGTTGCTAGTGTGCCTTTAACAGTGTATTGAGATGTTTTTAGTGTGATCATGCCAGTAAAATATAATTTCAAGGTTTATGAAGGCCAGATAATCTACTAAAGGCCTTGTTGCATTTGAAGAGCCCAATATATTGCATTGCTTCAGACATACACAAATAGATTATTTTACTGTTTGTGCAAATGCTGCTGACAAAGTATTCATATTATTAATAAGTGGCACTTTGTTTGTTGCTGATAGGTGTATCCCGTCCCATATCACCATATATTCATTCACTTTAAAAGAGCACCTTTTGAGGTGAATGAAAGATATAATCACTGGAGGGTTGATAAATGTTAAGCACCACCTAGTGATTATAATTGCATAGCTCATACCCTGGGCCAGTCTCCTGTATGCAGAAAACGGTACTGGCCTGTAGTTCTACTGTAGAAGCACCACATCGAGATGTTGTTCTGCTTCTTTGATCCTTGGGCTGGTGGTGCACGAGTAGTTGATTGAGAAGCCAGCTTTTTTGCTTCTGAGTTTGGCTTTTTACTTTATTGTGCATGTGTACCTGGGACATGTAGAGAAGATCCAGAAAGAAGAAGAAGATGGTGATGTAGTGCTCCTAAAGTAGTACCTCAGGCTGGTGCCATTTTCAGTGATTATAGCTGTTCTTCACCTTTAGATAAGCATTCTGGTTTAGTCTTTTATAGAAACTTCATGAAAATGACTATTAATTCCTGTTCGGTTGTGACTCCTACAAATAGGACCTAATGTTACTCATTGCTATAAAAGCACAAAGGTACTTTCCAATAATGCATTCAAGGCGAATCTAGCCAGACACAATCACCCTTTCTATTTACCCTGCAAAAACATTTGAACTTGTATCCAGACAGCTGCAACACAGGACAAACTTTAGCCCTTTGAAGGCCATTTTTTGTTTAGATCAATCTTTTAAAATAAAACATTTGAGACCTGCATTTTGTAATTTGGTGTTGCTAGATATTAATGATTCCCTGTATCTTTTATGGAAGGTGCCACCAGTTACTGTCTGAGTTTGGGTAACGGGGTCTGTCCATGAACACATGACCGTTATCAAAGTGTCAACAAAGAGGTGTCTCTGTCTGAGCCGTAGGTTTGTATGAACACTATGCATGTTTAGCTTATGCAATATTTTGTTTGAAGCATTCTGGTTACTACCGTATATACTCCAGTATAAGCCGAGTTTTTCTGCATCCAAAATGTGCTGAAAAAGTCTACCTCGGCTTATACTCGGGTCAGCGGGCAGTAGCTGAGATTGCAGTCACTTTTAATCATTCCTATACCAACAGTTCACTTGGGGAGAGACTGTAATCTCCCACAATGCCCTCTGTTGGTTATATGAAAGAATAACAGTGCGCCCTCTGTTGGTTATATGAAAGAATAACAGTGACTGCAATATCACACAGCACCCTCTGTTGGTTATATGAAGGATTAACAGTGACTGCAATATCACACAGCGCCCTCTGTTGGTTATACGAAAGATTAACAGTGATGGCAATATCAAACAGCACCCTCTGCACATGGTAGTGGGACAATGCACACAGTAATCCGTTTGGCAATTCTGTGTCACCATCAACTTTGCAATGAAGTCCGGTTGATCGCTGGGGGGGTCGCTTTGGCAGAATGTGCGCTGCTGGGAGACAGGGCTGTAGTTGTGTCTAGGCTTATACTAGAGTCAATAAGTTTTCCCAGTTTTCGTAGGTAAAATTAGGTACCTCGGCTTATACTCTGGTCGGCTTATACTCGAGTATATACGGTACTTATCTATACCAGGCATATTCCCAGTGGCACCACCCATAGACACTTATGGAAATTCAACCACTGGTGCAGGTTGTTTTCCATTGCTAATGCCAACATTTTTGTACCAAGAATCACCTACACCAGCAGAGATGTGTAATTCTCTTCTGCCTCTTCCCATCTATAAAATGGGGGTAACTGCCCCCCAGCCAAAATAACTATTTCTATCATTGTTACTTACTATTCAGGCCCTCATCTATTCATCTTTTTCAAGCCACTGCCTAGTTGCTAGAGTAAATTGGGCCCTAGCAACTTGATAATTGCTAAAATTCCAAACTGGGAAGCTGCTGAACAAAAAGCTAAACAATACAAAGACCATAAAAAAAAAGAGGAGCAGTTGCAAAAGCTCTCTTAATATCACTGTCTACATCATACTAAAGGTTAATTTAATCGCTGTATATTCAAAAACTTTCTATAGGAAGGGAAATGTAAGGCTGTTAAATAAAATATATGTTTTAAATAAAAAAATTAAGATTTAGTTCTTCTTTAAAGTGATGTTGTACTGGAGAAAAGTGGCAAAAATCAATTGTATTTGCTTTTGTGTTTTGTTGTTTTTTTTCTCCTGTATATTTATAAAACTAGCAGATATGTCAGGATTCTTGCACTCTATGTGATGTAATACTTTAAATCACGTGTTTTCAAACTCTGCCCTAATATTGTGATTGAGTTATTAAGTTCTAGCATGTTTTGTATGTGATGCCATTAAGCAGTCAGGCCTGCTGGTGACCAGCTCTGTGGCTGTTTAGCTTTGACTACTAGAAACCTGAAGTCAGCTGTAGAGGGGATGTTCTGCAGTGCAACATATTTAGTGCAATATCATCAATAGCATGTTTGAAAATGAAAATATCAGACTCCGAGCCCGAAGATATCACCAACCAGTCACACTTTAGCATTAACATGTGTTGTTGTCACCTGACATCCCTACAATCCTGTTTCCCGAAGAAAAGTGTTGAACTGATGCCTGTCATGAAACAAATACCTGTGTTATTACTTTGCACTGTTCATAATATGAGCTGCTAATTTTCTGTGTGAGAGGGGGTGAAAAGCCAGAAGTTTTTGGAACTGACCATCAATATTGTTTGTGTATTGCACTGTGTCTGTACACTCCCCATATTATATGCAACTAAAATATCTTTTTCATGCTGTTACATTAAACACCAATTTAATTTCACATGGATTAGTTGCACTTTATTTCTTCCTTATTATTTTTTTCAAGAATTGTTGATTGAAGAAGCCAAAGCTTTACTACAGGCAGTAGTAAATGAAGGCCCTGCCATATACTTTGTCCTGGATCGGTGTGCCTGTGAGTCAATGATGTGCCCTTCTTATAGGGTGATAAATACAAGATTCCTCTGCACTCAACCCATTATCAATATATTTAAGACAGCGACATTTTGTGCATACTGCTACTGAAAAATGCCTTACCCTTTAAACAAAACAGGGATTGTTTGTCCATATATTGCAATATATTCAAGCTGGCCAACTACGTCAAAGTCATCCCATATCTGGCCAGTCCTATGCTCAATTTTAATCTGATTCATTAAGAATTCTATGGTTTAATTATACATTTTATAAAAGGGACGAATACGTTTTACCTGCAACTTACTAGCTGCTTTCAAAGTAAAACTCCCAAACTTGGCTGCCCTTTTATTAGACACCAGTGGGATCACCTGACTATAGTTGGAGGGGGTGGGAGCTACAACATGGAGCTGGTCACTACTCCTGTATAACTATAACAAACAAGGGAAAGTTGTGCTCACCACTAGTTTTTAAAATCATTAGGCGGGGGTGCAATGAGGGTGTGACCACAAAAAACATATAGACAAATACAAGATTCCTCTGCACTCAACCCATTATCAATATATTTAAGACAGCGACATTTTGTGCATACTGCTACTGAAAAATGCCTTACCCTTTAAACAAAACAGGGATTGTTTGTCCATATATTGCAATATATTCAAGCTGGCCAACTACGTCAAAGTCATCCCATATCTGGCCAGTCCTATGCTCAATTTTCATCTGATTCATTAAAGGAGAAGGAAACCCCCAGGGCGCTAAACCCCTCCCCCCCTCCCTGTGCTGCCCCCCTCCCTCCTCCCCCTGGCCTACCTGTCCCCCTGGGCAAATGCCCCTAACTTTTTACTCACCCCTCTGCGCAGGTCCTGTCCACGGAGTACGCAGTCGCCATCTTCTCCCACGCGCGTCTTCTTCCTGCTCTGATCGGCGTTTTCTGGCGCATGCGCAGTAGGAACAGGTACCGGTACGGCTCTACTGCGCATGCGCCGAATGTCACGAAGTTTTCCGATTTCAGTGACATTCGGCGCATGCGCAGTAGAGCCGTACCGGTACCTGTTCCTACTGCGCATGCGCCAGAAAACGCCGATCAGAGCAGGAAGAAGACGCGCGTGGGAGAAGATGGCGACTGCGTACTCCGTGGGACAGGACCTGCGCAGAGGGGTGAGTAAAAAGTTAGGGGCTTTTGCCCAGGGGGACAGGTAGGCCAGGGGGGAGGAGGGAGGGGGGGCAGCACAGGGGAGGGGGGGAGGGGTTTAGCGCCCTGGGGGTTCCTTCTCCTTTTAAGAATTCTATGGTTTAATTATACATTTTATAAAAGGGTTTGGGAGTTTTACTTTGAAAGCAGCTAGTAAGTTGCAGGTAAAACGTATTCGTCCCTTTTATAAAATGTATAATTAAACCATAGAATTCTTAATGAATCAGATGAAAATTGAGCATAGGACTGGCCAGATATGGGATGACTTTGACGTAGTTGGCCAGCTTGAATATATTGCAATATATGGACAAACAATCCCTGTTTTGTTAAAAGGGTAAGGCATTTTTCAGTAGCAGTATGCACAAAATGTCGCTGTCTTAAATATATTGATAATGGGTTGAGTGCAGAGGAATCTTGTATTTGTCTATATGTTTTTTGTGGTCACAGCCTCATTGCACCCCCGCCTAATGATTTTAAAAACTAGTGGTGAGCACAACTTTCCCTTGCTTCTTATAGGGTGAGACACAAGGTACAGCAGTATGTAGTTGTGTTTTCAGGAGTAATGACCCTAGCAACCATGTATTGATTTGAATAAGAGACTGGCATATAAAAGAGTGGCCTGAAAGGAAGGATGTGTAAATAAAAAAGTAGTAATAACAATACATTTGTAGACTTACAGAGCATTTGTTTTTTAAAAGGGGTCGGCGACGCCCATTTCAAAGCTGCAAAAAGTCCAACGAAAAAGGCAAATAACTATAAAACTACAAAAAATAAATAATGAAAACCAATTAAAAAGTTGCTTAGAATTCTATAACATACGAAAAGTTACCTTAAAGGTGAACCACCCCCTTAAGAACTGCTTGGGAGCTGCTAGAGGTTAGTTAAAGGCAGTTACATTTATAAACTTGGTGGAAGGGGTGGATCACCTTTACATTTTAGTATGTTCTAAAATTGCCTGTTCCTAGCAACTTTGCTTTTTGTTTCATTATTTTTTTTTTAAGTTTTTAAATTATTTGCCTTTCTCTTCTGCCTCTTTCCAGCTTTCAAATGGGGGTCATTTACCCCAGCAGCCAAAAACGATTGTTCTGTAAAGGCTACAATTTTGTTATTGTTACTTTGTATTGCTCAACTTTCTATGCAGCCTGTCAAATATTCATATTCCCACCTCTCATTCAAACCACTGCCTGGTTACTAGGCTAAATGTGACCCCAGCAACCAGATTGCTGCTTAACAAAAAGCAAAATAACTGAAAAACCATAAGAAATTGAAGACCAATTGAAAACTGAATATCAATGTCTACATCATATTTGAAGTTATTTTAAAGGTGAATTACCCCTTTAAGGGAACAATTGAAGCAAAGTCTAATGTGATAAAAAAAAAAGCTAGATTTTCTTGAGAATTCTGGAGATGATCCTTTGTTCCTAGGGATAACAGCACAGAACTAGTATTTTTTTTCTCATGCTTTTATTATGGCCTTTTACCAAAAGACTCCATGTACAGGGATAAAGAAGATTAGCTCAACTTTTGTAATTCAGGGCTACTGCTTCAAGACTGCCATTATGCTCTTGTAAGTATTGTCTGTAAAGGAACTAAATATTCTTTTCTGTGTATAATTGAGATGGAAAGCCAGGCACTCTGCTTTCAATGACTCACTCACTACCACACACCCCATCTTATACTCTCCATTGCTAATCTCCATTCTCTGGTACCAGCATTCTCAAGTTCTAGTTTCCTGTTCTTAAGCCCCATTATAACCCAACCCAACATTCATGTCTTATTTCCTATGTCACTCAAAATCCTTAGTATTCATTCTCAATGCCATTTACTAGGGTAAATTACAAAAAGAACCACTGCTTGCAGCATCATTTATAATTCTACAACAGACATAATTACAAATCTTTTATTACAATAGAAATAATGCATATGCAGAATTATTTTTGTAGCCATAGCAGACGATATTTCCAAGCAATGTTTGTGTTTTTCTTGGTGCTCAGTTTTAATAGGAAGATCAATGGCTTAAATAATATTTAGTCTCTATGGTTAATTGACAGATCTTGCACCCATAAACCTAGCAGACATACATAGGGCTTGCATAGCTAGTTTAACATAGGGGTTTAGACAAGCGTAGAATAATGAAGTATAGCCCTTATTTAGGAACTGGAGGATTAGAATGGCATGATAATCAACATTACTCTTAAGATGGCCATATATGGTAAGTAGGGATGGGCGAATTTGATCCACTTCGCCAAAAATTTGCCGCTGGCGAAATTTAGCCCATTAAAGTCTATGGGCGTCAAAAAAATTTGTTGCGCAGCGAAATTGTTTTGACGCGCGTCTTTTTTTTTTTTGACGCACGCTGCCATACAAGTCTATGGGCGTCATTTTTTCGGCGAAACGAGGCAAAAAAATTCACCCATCCCTGATGGTAAGATTAGCTCATTTATAGATAATGATTGATGAAGAAGACTACATTACTACATTAACACTTTTTCAGCCAGATATCAATCACGGTCTGAAGGGGCTAGATTTATTCACTGCATGAGTTGTTGTTCATGTAGAGTGAATGTTATGGGGATTCTTTTAATAAATGATAGACACAACTCCAAAATGGTTTCAGTGCAAAAATGATAAACAACATTGCTAACTGAAAAACAAAAATGTTCAAAGAGGAGCTATCATAAAACTATGCAATGGAATACAACTTTAAATGATCATTTTACAAACCATACCATTTTTAAAATACTCAAGTTACTCTGCACTATACCCCCATTTCAGCAATTATACTGTCTACATGCAGGCTTTATGTTGGAGTAGTTTGTTGTGTAGGGCAGTTAGATGTACTACATCATTGAGCTGTGCTCCTTTTGTCTAGATCATATAACTTTCTTTCAAAACAAAACCAAAGCTGCATGCAGAGCCTCTCAATACTTTATCCATAAATCTTTATCTCCTCTTCCACACTGTTGGGAAAGAGCAGCGCCAATGATGCTAGATCCACATCACCATTTAATATAATTTCCACTTCTTTAAGCTTCTGTTTTTCCAGATTCTTCATCTTCCCTAACATCTCTTTTCCCTGGAAGAAGTAATGATCTGTAAGGTACATGCAAAAGCTGTTGTGGGTGTACATTTTGCATGCAAAGTGATTTTAGCCTTAATCCGGCCATACATGTAGAGATATTTTCAAGGGATACAAGGCTTTGTATGATTTTATACACAATTTGACAGTGAGGAAAAAAGGACATCAAGAGGATAGCCCTGTCCAGCAGAATACATGGAAGGAGGGGAGTGGGGACATCCCCAACACATGGGGGTGTAGGGCATAGGATGTCAGCAGAAACTATGTTTTAATACAAATATTAATTAGTTAATAACAACATATGTATAGGGGACTACATTTTGGACATGCGTGTAATTGTATCATACATTTTTCACAGTTTTTTTGTGCAGTATTATTATATAAAGGGGAAAAACTACTACATTGGGGTTGTTTCCATTTTTTTTAAATTGGAAATAAAAAAATGTTTTTTGAGTGCTAACTAATTATATTTGCATATACATGAGGAGCTACAGTACCATATTTCTTGTGGAAAAGTTAAACTGCAGACCTTTGTCTAGAGTCTAGACAATATGGTGAGAACTCCACTAATGGTCATTACAAGCATATTTTGGAGAAGTAGATTTCCGTTATGACTCATCTGTATCCTCCTCTACTTATGGGAACGGATTTTATTTCAACTGTATTGAATACTGGGGCTCATTTATCAACACTGGGCAAATTTGCCCATGGGCAGTTACGTATAGCAACCAATTAGTGATTAGCTTTTTGAAGCCAGCTGCAAGTACAACAATGAATGCAGCAATTTCATTGGTTGCCATGGGTTACTGCCCATGGGCAAATTTGCCCAGTGTTGATAAATTACCCTAATGTATTATTTACCATGTTTTCCAGGACAGATTCATGTTTCCTCCATAGCTCATGCCTCCTGTCAGGCCTGGTTTGAAATCTTGGAATTTGCTTGACAGGGTCATCTAAACCAAAAGATGGTGATGCTGTTTTTAGAAGCTGCTGGATCTGTGGTGCAAATATGAATGGCTTAAAAACAGATCTAGGGAAAAAAGAAAAAAGTATGTTATACCTGCACTAGTACATAACTAGTTTTAATTTCATTCAACCAGTGCCTGATTCATCTGGTGGTGCCCCAAAAGTAACCTTTCAAACCTTTCCCACAGTAGGTCACCTACTGCTCTTCATACCAGTAAAAATGCATGAGCATTAGCCCACGCATCTTATTGTTCCATCTTGGATTTGACTTCCTGGAGAAGGACTACTAAACATATGCAAGGTCATGGACTTGGCACACATTTCACCAAAATCAATTGAAAAACAAAATTAAAGAATGTGTTATTTACTGGAAAAATAAACATGAAACACTGCAAATTTACCAGAATTACTGTATAATGCAACTCACGTGATCCAATGACAAGCTAGTAAATACCTTTAAATTAACTTTTTTCTGTAACTAACCTGTATGTGCCAGTGAACATAAAAGACAGGCATCAAAAACCAGCAGTCCTCAAGATGCTGCAATGCCACATGTTAAATGCTGATGAAAATCAAAAGTGAACATCACACGTGCTGCTAATGGAGTAAGCAGATGCCTAATTGGCACTGGGGAGACACCAAATGTCACATTATCCTTAAAAGTGACCTTTTGTCCCTTCAGTTATAATCCTGCTATGTGGACCTAGTGCACTTTGACCCTGTTGAGGGAACCCTTTCTGCTGAACAAGTAAACGGTCAACAAAACTCACTAGTTTCTTCTTCTTTGCTCCTTTTTTTGGGCTTGTTATTTATTAATGTTTTAGACCAGTCGCTCATGAGTAAAATGTTGCTCACCAACCCATTGGATGTTGCTCCCAGTGGCCCTTAAATCGGGTACTTATTTTGCAATTCCTGGCTTAAAGAAAGGTCTTCATTGCATAAAAACCACATGTACTGCCTGACAGAGCCTCCTATCGGCTATCAGTCCACATAGAGGCTACCAATAGCCAATCACAGCCCATATTTGGCTTTTTGCATGCTTGTGTCACTCAACTTTTTCTCCTCATTTGAATGTGGATCATGGGTAAATAAGGATCTCCCCAAGTGCCAGTGTGTTATAGCTTTGAGTGTGTTTCTATAGCCAATGTACCTGGAAGGATCTGGTGTGCCAGTGAAGAAGTGACAGCACGGTTGGTTGGGGTCCTGTGACAGAATGGACACCATGCTTCCTGTTGTCCTGAATGATCCTTCCATATTAATACCGCTTCTCTTGTTAGAAAGGATTTCCATCATTGCTTCAGCCGTCATATTTCCTATAATGTAGTAATGCAATAAATCGTAGCTTTATCTGATTTCTAGAGGGATGGCAAACCTGCAGTGGGATTCTGGGTGTTGTACTTTAAAGTGATACTGACACTAAAAAAGTACATTTTAAAATGTATGAATGTACATTAAAATTTACCTATAGGTCATGTTGATCGTTTCTTTTGCTGAGAGGTTTGTTTTTGTAAGCAATTGTTATTTGAAGTTTCTAAACCTGACTGTTTTGCCAACTTGACTGTCCCATCTCAGCCTGTCAGTTACAGTTTCTAATGCTAACGGTCTCCTGCTGCACAAATATGGCAGCCTCCTCATAGTTGAACACAGTGAGTCAGAAAGGTAATGAAAAAGCATTGGGCAAATACTTTATGGCAAAGTTATAAGTAGCTTTCAAAGGCATTATTATGATAGATGTAAAAAGGAGTTTAATTTCTGGTGTCAGTATCTCTTTAACAACAGTTGGAGGCATGAGAAAGTCTAGGTTTAAATCAGAAAGGTGTACAAGAAATTACATTTTGTCACATAAAAGAAATATACCATTGTGCTTCTTGAGCAGCTTATAGCCTTCGCAGTATCTGTCTCCATGAGATGATGATTTAGATGGGTAGTGCCATGAATATGCTCCTGCAAAATTAAATTCCTGAACTCCATCCCACCAACTATTGTTCCTGGCATGGGGTCTTGTCTTGGGGTTCAACAGAATAAAGAAAGGGGATGCAGTTCGCATCTGAGCTCACCCGGGTTTATCTGTGTCCATCCAGTCGCAGCCTTCACGAGTTGCCGGTTACTTCATACCGGTTTCCACTCCTATAATCATCGTATCCCCGTGTTTGCGGCGCTGATCCTGGACAAAACTCGGACAGCAGTGTTGAATACAAAATTCAGGCTTTATTCCATACACACAGAAAAGTGATTAAGCGGTGGGTAGGTGTACACGCTGACTTACGCGTTTCTTGCCGGATCCACCGGCACTTCCTCAGAGTCTCTGAGGAAGTGCCGGTGGATCCGGCAAGAAACGCGTAAGTCAGCGTGTACACCTACCCACCGCTTAATCACTTTTCTGTGTGTATGGAATAAAGCCTGAATTTTGTATTCAACACTGCTGTCCGAGTCTTGTCTTGGGGTGTTCACGATCAATCTTCGTGGTAATAGAAAGGCTGTTGGAGATATTCCTTATGCCTTCTGTTGGAAAGAGGAATAAAAAACACTGAAAATTCTTCTGCAAAAAGGCTGCAAGTAATCACATTTATAAAAGTATATTTACAGGTGCCCAAAAGTATAGGTCTAATTTAAACGAGCACTCCTTGGGTATCTGGATACTTAGGGGCCCATTTACTTAGCTCGAGTGAAGGAATAGAATAAAAAAAAAAAAACGTAGAATTTCGAATTGTTTTTTTTTGGCTACTTCAACCTTCGACTACGACTTTGAATTGAACGATTCAAACTAAAAATCGTTCGACCATTCGAAGTACTGTCTCTTTAAAAAAAAAAAACTTTGACCCCCTATTTCGCCACCTAAAAACTACCGAAGTCAATGTTAGCCTATGGGGAAGGTCCCCATAGGCTTTCTAATGTTTTTTAGGTCGAAGAAAAATCGTTCATTCGATGGATTAAAATCCTTCGAATCGTACGATTCGATTCAAAGGATTTAATCGCTCGATCGAACGATTTTACGTTCGACCGAACTATTTTGCACAAAATCTTTCGACTTCGATAGTCGAAGGATTAACATTCGGCAGTCGAATATCGAGGGTTAATTAACCCTCGATATTCGACCCTATGTAAATCTGCCCCCTAGTTTTAAAAAATACAGTTAAGCCTTAAAGGAATTGTTCAGTGTAAAAATAAAAACTGGGTAAATAGATTGGCCGTGCAAAATAAAAAATGTTTCTAATATAGTTAGTTAGCCAAAAATGTAATGTATAAAGGCTGGAGTGATTTGACATATACATAACATGTCAGTCATATCACTACTTCCTGCTTTTCAGCTCTCTTGGTTTACACTGACTAGTTACCCTGGTTACCAGGCAGTAACCAATCAGAGACTTGAGTGGGGGCCACATGGGTCATATCTGTTGCTTTTGAATCTGAGCTGAATGCTGAGGGTCAATTACAAACTCACTGAACAGAACTGTACCCCTTCAAGTCGCTGACTAACTCAGAGTTATAGAGCTGAAAAGCAGGAAGTTGGATTCTGGCTGTTTTATTAGTTATCTGTTCACTCCAGCCTTTATATATTACATTTTTGGCTAACTAACTATATTAGAAACATTTTTTATTTTGCACAGCCTATCTATTTACACAGTTTTTATTTTCACACTGAACTATTCCTTTAAGGCAGAATAAAGAACAGTACTTGAATAACAGCTATTCAACGGGTATCCATGGCCATAGCAATGCAGTACACCCTATGCAATAAGTTAAGAAGACTTGAGAAGTGACTTGACATCACTTTTCAGGCTACATTCAGTGGTCACACTGGTTGTCTCAGCAGGCAATGTTCTAACATTATCTAAGCTTCAGGGAAACAAGGTCATCTGAGGATTTCCCTCCTCAGCCCCAGTGAAAAGACACAATAGATTTGACCATTGAATGCAGCATGAACCAGTACAGAAAAGGCCTAAATGACCCAAACATTTTAAAAGAAATTATTAAAGACAGAAAAAACACTGTTATACTAACTTATAGCTGTAGGATTAAATGGGATGTTCACCTTTGAGTTAACTTTTAGTATGATGTAGAAAGTGATATTCTAAGACAATTTGCAATTGGTTTTCATTTTATTATTATTTGTGGTTTTTGAGTTATTTAGTTTTTTATTCAGCTGCTCTCCAGTTTGCAATTTCAGCAATCTGGTAACAAGGGTCCAAATTACCCTAGCAAACATGCATTGATTTGAATAAGAGACTGGAAAATCAATAGGAGAGGCCTGAATAGAAAGAGGAGTAATAAAAAGTAGCAATAACAATAAATGTGCAGCCCTGCAAAGCATTTGTTTTTAGATGCGGTCAGTGACCTCCCCCCATTTGAAAGCTGGAAAGAGTCAGAAGAAGAAAGCAACTCATTCAAAAACTGTAAAAAATAAATAAGAATTTGCTTAGAATTGGCCTTTGTATAACATACTAAGTTAACTTTAAGGTGAACCACCCCTTAATATTCTTCAGAGGCTAGGGGCCTGGCCAGTTTATGTATGGTATCAGCACAATGCCTATTTGCTCTCCTACATACTCCTGCTGTTCTTCATATTCTTGGACATATGGCTGAAAGGGAAAAAAAACAAATGACTGTAAGCAGTGCAAACCCTCCCCCTGTGCAGAAAATATTGCCAAAAACAGGAATCCCATTCATCACCATAGAAACCAGAAATGGTTGTAAAAAGGAAAACAAAACAAAAAATAATAAATTAAAAGTAAGCGTCAATTGTAGATATGGCAAGCTATGGAAAGTCATTTAGATCAAGCAGCTGTTGTGGGATTATTCATAACAAAATACAATGGAACAGAGGAGCTGGTCCATTTCCTTGGGGATAACCATAGAATCAAGTGAGCCATATAAGGTTATCTAGAGAGTGCATACAGGTTGAGGATTGTTGCCCAGGCACTGGGTCAAAAATTGGCAGAAATAGTAAATAAGATAGGGCAGAAAGATCTTATCTGGAATGTAAAACAGAACACAAAAAAAAAGTGCAAAACTATCAAAATGGCCACAATGGACTGCACAACCCAAACAGGAAAGTGATAGAAATGTGTAAGGATCTGAAATAAGAGGCCCTTATCATATGTAGCTAGAGAAGTGCAGGAATCACATATCAGGGAAAAAAAGTAACATAAGCATTGTAGCCACTATAGGTCAGGCTTCTTAAACACAACAAAAGAAAAGGAATTGCTTGAACTATACCTCTCTGCACCAAAAATATTGTAAAAATTGATGCAGGGTATTTATGTGGGGCAAACACAAATGATTTGGAGCAATAAGGTTGATTAAACGTGAACCCTGGCAAATCGTCAGACCGCTCGACAAAATTAATGGAAAACTGACACAGACAGTTTTTCATTGCCGGCCAATTATGGGAACACATGAGAGTAAATACATGATTATGGCACCTAGTTACCTGTGGCGCAATTGGATCCAGTATGTTAGCCACACAAGGACAGCCTCAACCCAAACTAATAGAGAAAAAAGGAGAGAGAAATGTTTTCTTTTTTATATCTCTTGTGTGTTACTCCAGTATTGTCCTCTCTACTAGTTTGGGTTGGGGCTGTTTTAGAGATTGGACTCTGTTTTAGATTCTGGATAAGACCCTTCTGCCCTATCTTGTTTACTATTTTTGATCCTGTGCCTGGGCAACAATCCTCAACCTGCTATGCAGTCTCTAGATAATCTTATATGCCTCACTTGGTTCTTTGGCTATACCCAAGGAACTGGACCAGATACTTTTTTCCATTGTATTTTTTGAATAATCCCACAACAGCTGCTTGATCTAAATGACTTTCCAGAGCTTGCCATATTTACAATTAAATCTTGCTTTTATTTTATATATTATTTTTTATTAGGCTGTTTTTCCTTTGTTTTTACACCCACTTCTGGTTCCTATGGTAATTAATGGGATTCCTGTTTTTAGTGTCATTTTCTGCACAGAGGGAGGGTTCTTAAGGGTTTGCACTTGTTTGGTTTTTTTTCCCTGAGGAAGATCACTATGATGTGATATACTGATAACTGGATCACAGGTTATATTTATGAAAGGGATGTGTTGAGTCCACTATATTAGCAGAATGTTACTGCACTTACCCCCAGTTAAGGTATGTGGTTCTTACAATATGAAGACATACTGTACATTTAGAGAATTTGTTCATGGCATGTAACATTACCTTCAACTTTCTCAGCAGCCCAAAACTTGCCAGCAGTTTCTAATATCCAAGCTTCCTTTCTGTCAGCAATGAGGAAACTATTGTGATACAAAAATTGTGCTGTGTCCTCGTTGCAATTTCCTCCTTGGCCATATTGGTCTAACAAGCTAACAATCACATCCACTGCTTCTTCTGCTGTCCTACCTCTTTCCAGTCCAAGCCTAAAAAAAATGGAACTATCATGCAATATTACATCATATAAATAGACATATATGTGTGTGTGAAATGAGTTCACAACCTGACGAGATCCATGCCCAGTAGAGCCTCTTCGTTACCAATGTCCTCTTTTCCCCACACAGCTTCATTTCCAATGCAAACGCCAAACTCATTCGCTCCCATCTCAGCCCCCCATAGCCAGGATGGTCGACTTAGAACCACTGCAAATGTTTGTTTCACCTGTTCTATTTCAATGTAGGTGCACTGGTAATAAGCACATAACAGAACCGTAAGCAAGATACAGTGTATGCTCTATATTTTCATCATAATGTTAAAGGTTACAGTCCATGGTGCTTTCTATTTAAAAACCTTCCAAATATTTCTGCTCTGTAGTCTATGGAAAATACCTCTGTCAAAGTTAATACTATGCATATTGTTAAGATATGTATTAATTTGTGCGCTCTCATACAGATCCCATACTGATCTGATAATGATACAGTGTCATGTGACATGATCTTTGTCTGCTAATGCATAAAGTTATGTCTTCTTGAAGAATGAGATCATGGTGTCTGTGTGCAGTTTCTCCTCTGTCTAAAGAAAGCTGCAGGCTCCTGTGAGATTGAGCTACCGGTTATCCCATCTCTTAAGCAGAATGGCAACACATATACTACTCAAGTCTAAATGTACAGATGTAGTCCTCCAATGCACTTTTATGGTCCCCAGTCCAGACTGCCCAAGGGTTGCACAGACATTTTTTAAATGGCATCATCATATACTTGACTCTACATTTTTCTAGGGATGCACCGAATCCTGGATTCGGTTCAGGGTTCGGCTTTTTTCAGCAGGATTCAGATTCGGCCGAATCCTTCTGCCCGGCGGAACCATTAGAGGCGGGGAGGGAAATCGCGTGACTTTTTGTCACAAAACAAGGAAGTAAAAAATGTTTTCCCTTTCCCACCCCTAATTTGTATATGTAAATAAGGATTCAGATTGGGTTCGGTATTCGGACACGTCTTTCGCAAAGGATTCGGGGGTTCGGCTGAATCCAAAATAGTGGATTCAGCGCATCCCTACATTTTTCTGATCAAAAATAAGAGTATATTTTCCTACCTCTAATTTCTCCCCAGCCTCATAACATTTTCCTGGAAAGTAAACAATTTCTTGCACTTCGTCATCGGGTCGATCGGAATTCTTCCCAAAGATAATTCTGTTGCCAACAGTTGCAGGAGGAAGGGCAACAAATGTGTCACATGAGCAAGGTTCCATAGTGACTCAGAAAGATCTACAAACATAAGTAATATGGTTAAAGGAGACATAACAGTTAAGTAGGCTCATTTATGAATGCCTGTGTAAAACTGCAACTCTCAGTATAAAACCTCTGCCCACGTAATACTCTTGCAAAAATAATGGGCAGCACAGTGGCTACGTTGGTCACACTGCTGCCTTGCAGCACTGGGATACTAATTCCAGCCAGGACACTTATCTGCCAGGATCATGTATGTTCCCCCTGTGTTTGTGTGAGTTTCCTACAGGTATTACAATTTCCTTCCACACTCCAAAAACATACAGGCAGGTTAATTGTCTCCAGATAAAACTGACTATAGTGTGTGTGAATGTGATAGCTCCGCTGGGGCAGTAAATGATATTTAATCTCAGTAAAGCACAATGGAAATGTTTTTGCACTATATAAATCCCAAGAAAGACATAATAGTATAAACTCCTTAAATGGTAGGCACAGAATGGAAGCAAAAGTTTTAAAAGAGCCACACACACAAATTATACAGGAGGTGAACTTTTATTATGACCACCAGTGCACTGATGTAAAAGGAGTAAATTCCCTGCCTGCATAATTTTGTGTGTGCAGTTCCATTGAATCTTTTGCTTGTTTTCTCTAAAACGAAAACATTGTCACACAGTGCCACCTGGTGTTGGCAAAGAGGCTATACATCATTTCATCCGTGTCCTCTCTATCATCACTGAAAAATATGCCCATGAAAACGCTATACAAGTGAATACTGAGATTAGCAACTGTGGTGAACCTTAATCTCACTCACTGATAGACACTATGTATGAAATGTAACATACCTTAATACATGCATCTGGTAAACAGTACACTCATATCTACACGTGATATCTAAAAGGGACCAAAATGCAACATAGCAATTTATATAAGCATCTTGATTATTATCTTGCTTTGTGTTTTAAATTCCTTCTAACATTAATTATTGACGTATTTTTAGAGCGTCAACATATTTCGCAGCGCTTATAAATATGTTCTATAGTACCATGACGCCCATAGACTCCAATGTTGCGCGTCAAAATATATATTTGTCACATGTCAAAAAAACTGTCGCCCATTGACTTCAATGCATTTTGGTGAATTTTCACTGGTACGCAGATCGGTGAAACGGGTAAGTTTAGCCCATCTCAGTTTATGACAGCACATTCAGCGTGCATAACCTTTCTAGGTCTTCTATTACACGTTATGAGCTGATTTATGAAGACCGATGCTAAATTACCCCAGTGAAGTTACCAATGGCAACAAGTTATTTGCTTTTATTTTCTAACTTGTAGTAGGCTGTTCTAAGCTAATTGCTAATATTTTGTAGGTGGTGTCGGATCGACAAAACGCATCCTACAAGTAGGATGTTCGTATGTATATTTGATTTGATGTATATTTGATCTAGCGCAACACTGTCAGAGGAGAACTCTGCATGTTGTGCCTTCATCCGAGACAAAATCTGATGTCTGACTTTTTTTCATTGAAACAAACTACACCAACTGTCTTTATCTGATCCAACTTTACATTCTAGTTATAGGTAGGGTTGCCACCTTTTCCAGAAAAAAATACCGGCCTTCCTATATATTTATCTTTTTTCCCTATTAATAACATTAGGATCAACCATCATTTTTACCGGCCAGGCCGGTAAAATACCGGCCAGGTGGCAACCCTAGTTATAGGGGGATAAGATTTCATAGTATCCTACAAATCTCATGCTATTGTGTGGTGTTGCATGGCAAGATCAGATAAAATCTGACCCTCAAAATCTTCAGTGTAGTTTTAAGTGCTTCCCCTACCATGTGCCCCAGCAGCACAAACAAGCGCTTATTGTATGGCACTACTGCTGCAGGAACTGGTTTGCTTTTGAGACACATGCTCTGCTCTGGCCAATAAGTCTGTGACATTATCCTACATAGAAACGCAGCTGTAATACAATAGGATTTTGCTGCAACATGAGCAGGTGAAAATTAAGCCACAAAGTGGTCCTTTAATGAGGCAATAATAGTATTTACTCTAAAGCATCAAATACAGGGGCAGCACATTGCTTCTAGCAAAATCTTACTAACCTCTGGGATGTGATCTATTCAAAATGAACTTATATTGTATACAGCGCTTCCCATCCCACTTACAGGTGTATACATGGGGCACCCTTTTCCCTTAGGAGGCAAGCAATTATTCTTATTATTTAAAGGGGAAGCAACCATAAAATAACATGTTGCCTAATAAAAGGAAATGTAACATTAAGCAATTTTCCAACATATATTCATTTAAAAAGCCAGTGCTTTTAAAGTTATCTGCGCATCCGTCTGCCCTGGGAAATTTGAAGACCAAAGAAGCAAAGAAAATAGCTCCATGGTGGTCACTGGCAGAACCCCAGGTCGGTGCAGTTTTCTGCTGATAGTCGCACCGGCCCAGGGTGTCAGTAAATATAACCACTTGGGGGGTGTCTAACTTTTGGCACCTCCAAGTTAAAATTACTTTTCTTCTCCATTAAAAGCAGTACTGTATATTGCAGTCCCTGCCTGCACTGCTGCTTTCTTATCTTGAAACAATGTAGCTGTTCATCAGCAGGATTCTGCTACACTGTTCCTAAAGTCAGAGACACCAGGGAACAGAAAGGGACGCAAAGTTGCAGTTACATTTACAAATAACTTCAAATCCATTGAAAATGAAAAGTACATTGGAAATTTGCTGAGAATTAGAATCTTTCATAGAGCAAAATTGTGCTTTCGGGTTAATCTCTCATTTCAAGACTATATGCGGTTAAGGATTAAAAAAACGACAATATTTTAAAGTATCCTGTTTCCTGGTTAATACTGGTGCGATTACAATGATTCCTATGGATCTATAAGAGTAAAGTACAACACAGACACCTGCAAATCTATCACTATCTCAAGCACCTGTTTATGCGCAGCCCTGGTATAGTGGGACTAGGCCCCTCTCTCAAACCACGTTTACTGCTACAATAATTACCAGCTCCTACTATAGGCCATGCACACAAGTCAATGCAAATCACAAGTCAATGCAAATCACAAATATACCAATTTCTTCGGCCTGACAAGTATTAAAGCATACAGAAGTACGTCACAGCTGCCATGTTTTGGTTGGCAAAAATTGCTACCGCCAACCAATCGTGGAGCTCTCGAGAGGCGTTCCCCGTGCAGACAAATTTTGGCTGCATTGTTTTTTAACCTTTTGCCACAGCCAAACAATGTAGTTATAGCAAGATCCTAGTAATGCATAAACCTCAACGATAAATGAAACATTCGGAAGTAACCTTATATTTTTTTTATCATCACGTGTCATATCTGGGAGAACCAAGTTAACAGGAAGTGGTAATTTTGCAATTGTACGACGCACAACATGTGACGCTTTTTCCGGGTTCTGGAACAGAAAGGAAGTTGTGTATCTACGAAAGGGTTGTTGTTGTTGTATTGGGCTGCCTGTGAGCTGGCAGAGTAGGGGTAGTTTGGGGTGATTTTGTAGCTGGTGTCTGGGGCGCTGCCTGGAATCCACCGGCAACAATGGGGAAGTCCTTCGCCAACTTCATGTGCAAAAAGGATTTTCATCCTGCGTCCAAGTCCAATATAAAAAAGGTCAGTGTGGTTTTATGAGTGGGATAAATGATGAGACCAATGGTATGGAAAAAACATGAATGTGCTAGGCACAACAAAAGGGACAGGGGGTTGTCTTTGATTCTCAGTCCAGACCTGTTTGTATGTACTGTTAAAGGACCAGTAACATAAAAACAATTTTTTAAAAAATGTGTTAGTTTAGAAATAAGAAATAATAAGAAATAACTTACAGAAACTCCACTTCCTGTCCTCTTCAGAAAAGGCAACAGGGCGACGACAATCCATTGTGCGGTGCTCGATTTCTTCTTCCACATTGTACTGACAGCGTGTGTGTTCATGTACCGTAAGGGACTGCCACAGAGGAAGGCTATGTCGACGGGCTCTCCATTAGTTTCCACAGAAGGCGGCCACAGAAATCAAGAAACTTTCCCTACACACTGCTCCCACCGGACTCCTCACTGCTCCTGCCCCAGTAACTAGCCCACAGTGCACATGCACTGTTACGACAGCTATGGTGCTCTGGGCTCCAGCCAACGGCAGCATCAGGGTTCTCCGTTCTCGGTTGCAGTGGCTGCCTCCGCCGCTTCACCCGGTGCCCTAGGGGCACTGGGATCCCTGGTGAAATCCGAACCCAGTGTCGGTCCCCCAGTGAGTGGAGGAGGTTCCCACAACCAACCAACCTGTTCCGGAGATTTGCGGGAGATGATCAGCATGTACTTGCCTACCGGGGGGGAAGTCAGGGATCCGGCAGCTGCGGCGGCGGCAGTGTACATGTTGCTTCTCTGCTTCACAGCGCCCTGTTATCTTATTTGCGCACCAACTAGCATTGCCTTGCGCAATTGCTAGTTGCTGCTGTCGCCGCTGCATTCTTGGAAAGACTGAAGTATGCGGATCATCTACATCGAGCACAAAAAAGAGATGAACAGCGGAGCGTCTTTGGCACACTTCGATCCAATGACAGCAGCTCAATACCCATGCAATTCAGCCTGTGCCCCCACTCAATGCACACATCAATCTCTCACAGGTACAAAACAGCAGTTCTTGGCCCTGGCAGGTACATTGGATGTACTATATCGGAGAAGATATATACTACTCACTGGGGGACCGACACTGGGTTCAGATTTCACCAGGGATCCCAGTGCCCCTAGGACACCGGATGAAGCGGCAGCCACTGCGACTGCAGCTGAGAACGGAGAACCATGGTGCTGCTGTTGGCTGGAGCTGTAGCCCAGAGCCCCATAGCTCTGTCCTAATGGTGCATGTGCACTGTGGGCTAGTTACTGGGGCAGGAGCAGTGAGGAGTCCGGTGGGAGCAGCGTGTAGGGAAAGTTTCTTGATTTCTTTGGCTGCCTTCTGTGGAAGCTAATGGGGAGCCCACCGACATCGCCTTCCTCTGTGGCAGTCCCTTACGGTACATGAACACATGTACATGGAAGAAGAAATCGAGCGCCGCACTATGGATTGTCATCGCCTTTTCTGAAGAGGACAGGAAGTGGAGTTTCTGTAGGTTATTTCTTAATACAGGCTTCGCTATTTTAAAGTTTAATTTGTCTTGGTGTTTTTATTTCGCTTTAAACTAACTTATTTTTTTTTTAAAAATTTGGTTACTGGTCCTTTAAAAAAAAAAAAAAATCTTGCTAGTTTGGTCTTTATACATAACACTGTGTAGCAACGGGTGAAGCCAATCACTGGGATGCACCTCTCACTACATACACGGGTGGATTTTGTTCTGAAAACATTCCACTGTTCATTTCTGCTCTGAAACCTGCCTGTGTGCAAAACTAGCATAGCATTAAAATCTGTTGCTGCTTCAGATCAGCATTGATGGAAAGTGTTGAACTCTTGCTGCTACATCATATTTTATCTGCAGCTTGTGGGTGAACAGATGCAATGCAAATAAACCATTTAATGTTGTGGTGTTATTGCTATTTTTTTAAAGGGATCTTTGTGTGGGTATGACATCTAGAGTCAGGAAATGGAACAGTTGCAGAGTCCCTGGTTTACCCACCTAATGTTACCGCTATTCAGTAATTGTGTGTATCTATCCTAAACTCCGCATAGTCTTTGGACTATCCATTTAATACAGTAGTATTGATCTCTCCCTTTCCATCGTTTCTATGACTTTTGAAACCATGTAGCAGAAGCCAGCTGCTAAAAAGATAGATAAAAAAAATACAGCTTTATGGCGATACCCATCATGCATTCAAGAGACCAATGCCATGGGATTATGTAAAAGTGTGTGAGTGTTAAACCATCTCGCGGTGGAAATTCTGGAATGTTTGTTTGGAGTAAGCTATACTGTTTCCACATTATTATTTTTCAGTAAATGGAATTAAAAGTGCAAACTTGATTTTGTGCATGTAATTTTTTACTATGGATTCTTCCAGTCAGGTCCAGAATAACAATTGGGGGCTGCTGTAAGTTGCCATCAACAGTCACTATTTATTGTGCTGACTGGGGCTGTTTTGGGCCTCTGTGTACTAGAAATTCCAGGGCCTATTTTGAATCTCTGGTCAGACCTGCTTACAGTCTTGCAAAGTTGCTAGTGTCATGTTAGGAGCAGACTTTTACCTATTTATTCTAATTGGAGATGCCATTGAAGAATGTATATTTCAATTGAATTGCTCTGTATTTTGGTATCAATTTAAAAATGTAGATTATTTGATTAGCATGGAGTCTACAGGCCATCCCGTAATTTGGAGCTTTTTGGATAACGGATACATAGTAGAACTGTACATAGTAGAATAGCTATTGCAGTTGAATGACCTGTTGCTGAACCCTGAGTAAATGTCATATTTGACCTTATCACTTTTGCTTTTCTAGTCATAGCAACATTTTTGTGTATAAATGATTTCTCATTTCTCCCCTCACCCATGTTTTAGGTATGGATGGCAGAACAAAAGATTTCTTATGAAAAGAAAAAACAAGATGATTTAATGCAACAATATGTGAAAGAGCAAGATTCCTACAACAACAGGTCAGTACCGTTCATCTGTAGACTAGCTATGAAGAAATAAACATTCACTAGGAAGGTTAGTGTAGCAGTACTGGTAACATATACTGGCTCAAGGTATTTTCCTATGGCCTGTAACCAAAAATAGCAGTAAACACTGAAAATGATTAATGTTCATTAGAATATCAGTTACTATTTTATCTTGTTTGTTAAAATGTATTATTTGAAGTGTAAGTAGGGCTATAGCACACAGGGTGTTTTGACACTATATATATCTATATATCTATATATCTATATATATATATATATATATATATATATATATATATATATATATATATATATATATATATATATATATCGCCATATGAGACAATTTTTTTTTTTTTTTAATTTCTTAACTTTAAATCAATGCTTGCTATAATTCTGAATTCTCATACCGAAGGAAACAAGATTCAAATAATATATATAGTGTAATTATAATTTATATAGTTATTTTGCTTGATGTGATTAAATATGATTCAGAATATTTTTTTGGGTGACAAGTCCCTTTTAACATGGCAGCCAACAGGCACTACACAGGTTTTTTTCGTTACAGTTCATTTGGAATTAAAAGTACACTGTAAAAGTGAGCCGAGCAATGAGTGATGGTTGTTCTGTTTGTGTATTTTCTTTACTGGCATTTGTTGCGCAGTCAGCAGCATATTAGACATGAGCAGGGGACTGTGTCGTGCATCACAGTTACTTGGCTTGTACCTTGGCTCTTCAAATGTAGTTTCTTCTAATTACTGCTTATTGGTCAGATATCAAAGCAACAATTTTGAAAAAGGGTTAGCATAAAACTATTATACACTTAAAATATGTCTGAAGTATTTCATTTGACTTATTATCTTTGCAGAGTGCTTCTAGGGGATGAACGAGTGAAGAATGGGCTTAATTTCATGTATGAAGCACCACCAGGAGCTGAAAAGGGTATTTAAACATTACAGAATAATAACCCAATGAAAATGTTAAAAACAATCCCTTTTCTGTAAAACCCTGCCTAAGAGATGCATAGTTCAAAACAAGCATTACACTTTTTCCCTGATAATTGGGCCTGATAATGGGCATTTTTTATTACCATCTGTGGATGATGTTACCTTACCAAAGCAATCATTGTCGTTCTCACTAATATGAATACTGATAAATATTAATATAATGAACTCTCCTTGTGCAGGATAAGTTGCCCCATGGTTTAAAAATGAATTTAATCTCTAATCTATAAATTATTTCATTTTTAAGTTTTGTTTTTCATACCCTAAATTCCTTCCAAGAACAGATTGATTGTATGTATACACACATAAACATATACACATATATTAACCTTATTTTGAAAAACTAAAATAGATATTTTGTGCTCATTTATAAAATAAGATGCATGTTTACATAGTACAATTATGTTTGTCCCTAAACAAAAGGTCTGGATTGTTTGTCCTTATGATTCTTGGCAAGATACATGAGCCACTGACAGGCAAGGGGTTAAAGAGTAGAGCACTTTAAATGTAGATTGTATTCTTCATAGCAAACAACAAATATGTGTACCTTGTTTTTGATTACTAGAATTTTCTTTTTTACTGCTACAGTGCATATTCCTTTAAGAGCATTGCTATGATCAGTTTTATGTAAGAGAAATGTTTTCTTGCTGCTAACCCTAAGGGTACTGATTCTTCATTCAGTAATCCTGTATACAGCTGTATCACCATAACACTATTTATCATCCTCCTAAATGTGTCCAGTTGTACCATTATAAATGTGTAGTTTATATTCTTTTATACTCTAACTTTAATGCTAGCATTTTTTTCTGTGTATCTGTGATTGTCCAATTTGCAGTAATTTCTTTTTTTTTTTCCTCCTTGGATCATCAATGAAGAAATAAAAGAGGTAACTGAATTTCTACAGCAAACCATGTTGAACATATTGAGAGTAGCCAAACAATTTAAAACAAATTTTACATCAGAAATGTTGTCCGGAGCACATAATTACTTAAAGCTACAGGCTCACGTGTACTTGGCATCATTTCCTAATAATGGCAGTCCCTGCAGTCAATTTTGTCCGTACCTGCCATAAGGGTTTATATTTCTTACTAAGGGCATACGTGGGCATTGTTCTCTCTCTCTCTCTCTAGGTGATTAAGCAGAGGAAAGCATGCTTATGAACCAAATGTCTGTGGAAAGTTTCAGGTGCATCTAAGCAGCCATTTAGGTTGCTTCCATTCACATTACCACAGCCAGACACAAATTCATCAGAATTATCAGAGTAGCAACATCTTGGAGACTCGTCCCTGCCAGCAGAGAGCAATCCATTTTTCTCACCCACACAATCTTAGAGCTAAACAGGGTGTTTTTTTCTTTTCAAAAAGGGAGTGGGTAGCTCATAGTGTGGTTGTCATCAGAGGATGCCAATCACAAGACAAAAGCTGCCTTGGCAACATTGTTAACATTTATTTTAATTGTTTTAAATTAAATTGTGGGTGATCTGGAAATGCAAAGGTCCAGACTTCTGTTGTGAACTAGTACAATCAGCCAATCGGCATGTGTGGCCAAATTGCTAAATCATAGAATAACATGGTAATGAGCCAGTTATAAGGCACCATGAAATACAACTTGGCTTGTGATAAAGAACACACATTAATGAAAAGAATGAAACCACCTAAGAAATTGAAAACAACTAACTTAATGCGATTTTTTTTTTTTTGTTTTGTGTTTCTTTTCTAGCAAGAGGGAGAAACAACAGAGTACAAATTTGAGTGGCAGAAAACAGCACCTAGAGAAAAGTAAGTTCCCTACAAATATTCCCTGATAATTACCATTACATGAATATTGCTGAAGCTGACTGATTCAGACCATAAATAGTTCATGCCTGCACTGCTACCTGTCTCACTCAATTTAGAGCAACCAGGCAATACAAATCAAAGAGAAAGGAATCCTGTGAGATATTCTGTGTGCACTCCAATCTATGCTTTCTCTTTATTAAATATAAATAATCACAACTTGGCTGATTGTTAATGGGGTGGTAGATATTTTTTTTGAAATTTGCAGAATTAAATGAAGCCTGAAAGCTCTTGTTGGTTGGTAGTGCTTGACAGAGGAAAGTAAAACACAGTTGTGTGCTTTGTGGCACATAATTTAATGATAAACATACAAGATAGAGGGGATTGATCAATGCACATTCTCTGGCCTCCTGTAGTAATTTAGCATCTGTTCAAGGGAGTATACTTTGAAAAACAAGGGGGGTTTAGTTACAATCATAAAATTGACAAGTTACCATAACACGTAATGGTAAACCCCATATGGTAATCCTAACTATTTACCTCTGGTCATTTTTCGTAAGATGGCACCTTCCTGCATGGTAGCATTTCTTGTGATAAGTGTCTCCTGACCAAGGGGCTGTCTCTCAGGGCTTAATCCTTCCCTACCATTAGATTTTTAAGGAGAGAGACTGCCAAGAACATAACCATTGGTTTCATAACTTTAATTCTTCCCCACTTGCAGCTTTTAAGAGAGAGAAATTGCCCAGACCACCACCCATTTTTAAAGGCATACAACCACCATTAAAGGGGTTGTTCATCTTCCAACACTTGTTCAGTTCAGTTGTTTTCAGATTGTTCCCAAAAATAAATATTAATTCAATTACATTTTATTTTCTATTTCTACCTATTTCAATTACTTTATATGTGTTATAATTGATAAAATAGCTGCTAATTTTCCACAGATGATGCTGAGAAATGTATAGGCTGATGTCACAAATTCTAACAGTTCAGAATCTGGATTACTAGGTCTGAATTACTGAGTGGACAGACTAAAACACCAGGGGCGGGAACATTAATCTTTAAATTTAAATGTAAAAAAAAATGGTCAAAAATAAAACATTGAAAGTAATTGAAAAAACTCTATTTCCGGTCAACAATCTGAAAAAACTGACCTGACAAAGTTTTGGAAGGTGAGCAACTCCTTTAAAGGGACATGTAAGGGTGCTACAACCACGTGGAAGTTTGGACATTCATCCTACAGCGCAACTCTGCTAAAGTACAAAAATATACAAAAAGGGTGTTGTGGGAGCACTCCAAGACTATACTCCATACACAAGTATAGTGGAAGTGCGACTGATCTGGTCAAGTTAACTACAAACATACAAAAGAGAGGCGTTAGTTCAATGCACATAGAATGGTGCCCTGTTTCACTAGTAATTTAGTATATATGCAAGTGCATATACTTTAAAAAAAACAAAAAACGGGGTTTTAGTTGCAAATTTATGATCAAAGCAATGACTAGTGTTTTTGATCATGTAATACGGACAGCTCCAATCCTGTCACTGGCAAAAGGCAATAATAAAATATATTTTCAAATGCAACTAGAAAGGCTATGTTTGCTTTTAAACACTGATTGTAAACAAAACACCAGTTTTCCAAAACATTTCCAGGGGGTTAGTGAGCATACACTGTGTTACTTTTCAATTTAATGGTACTTTGCTGTGTCTATATTAGGACATCATGAAAAAGTGGTGTATTTAATAGATAAGATTGAGAACCAGTGACATAGAACATAATTCAGTAGCATGGAATGTTTGCCTTGAACAGTTATGGCTGTTTTATTTTAGGTATGCTAAGGATGACATGAATATCAGAGATCAGCCTTTTGGCATTCAGGTATGTAAAATTTATATTGTTTTTATATCATTTGTTGCTTTTTTTTTTTTTTTTTTTTAAGTTGACTTCACATTCACACAGTTAAATAGCTAAACATAAAAAACAATATAGACTGCACTCGTGGCAGTTACAATTGGCAAATTGCAGTTCATGCATTTCTTGAAATTAGTGGTAGGCAGGTGAACCAATTTGTGATTTTTGACTGTGGACTCTATACTGTGGTGTACTGCATGATCATTTCGATGAGGAATCCATTAAGCCACAGACTGACTTTAGTCAATTCAACGTTTCAGGAATTCCTAAACTCCTGTAGTGCTACGTCCATTGCACAAGACAGTCTGTCACTTAAAGGGGATTTGAGCCCAAAAACATGAATTGATGTAAACAGGTGTTCTCTGAGCAGTTTTGCCATGTTTAGTAACTTTCTATTTTGAGATATTTAAATATTTAGACTGCTAATTGCTGTCTTTTTAGCTCAATTGAAAGTCAACAACCCAAAAGTTAACTGAATCCAGGAAGTACATGAAAAGTGCTTAGAAAGTGCATCGACAGCTAGAGTCGCTGACTCATTGGGCCTTCAACAAGCTGTTGATCTGAATCCTGCCTGGCAGTGTATAACTCTTTAAAAACAATACTTGCTGTATATCTTCCGAAACCACTTTATAGATGAGGCTGTTTCACACCCGCATACACAAACAAAACGTTTGGACTGGTAGGGCTAATTCCACAGAGATATCCCAAAACCGCATGTGCAGTTAGATGCGTAGGGCTGCATAGGTGGATGTGTCTGTGGGATTAGCCCCACCAGTCCCAACATAGACAGGCAGTTTAAACATAACTGTCAATTGAGAAAGGGAGTTTGATGGCATCTGTATAAGAGGGCGTTATGCCCATGGGACTTTAATTCAATTTGCATACTGTAATGGGACACGGATCCACTAATAAAAACAATTTTTAATTGTTTTAGGGGCTGTGTCCCATACCACACAAAAAGCAGTTGGAGGGTGGTGAATTGCTTGATTTTAAGTGGTGGATATTGTAGTAATATTTTCATTAAAAGTTATGTGTGTTTATAAACTAACAAAGTTCTCAGTACTCTGAATAAGAATTCATTTTTTGGGGGTTTACATCCCTTTAAATAAGAGACAAAGTGCAGGAAAACTATATGGAAGTAAAGCCTATTCTGCTTTATCATTTCTACATGATTGTAGGAATGATGTCCAGCCAAGCCACCTAGGAAACTAAGGTACAGCAGCAAAGTGATAGAGGAAGAATACCTGTGTATATTCAGCAGATGATCATTTTGATGTAATATGGCCAGAAAAACATGTAGTATGCAGTCTAATAGGCCCACTATAGAAGAAACGTTTAGACAGTACTGATCTTTATAACCTATGAATTGCAAATGATAGTCTTTGCTTACTTAATGTGCTAATTACTCTCTGTGTCATAAGACTTTTCAAAACTTTCATTCATGTACAATATCTGGCCCTTTCTAAAAAATGGCTTCCCAAGGGACTTGGGATATTTTTGCTGTGGCTTATTTCGACTTTTTTTTTTTTTTAAATGAACGTTAGTGAGAACTGGCTTATTGCTGCTACTACAGAGATAAATTCCCTTGATATAATGTAGCGCCCACCTGCAGCCATGTTAAAATGCAGAATTTTACAGGGCATTCATCCAACAAACATGAACAATATAGTGTATTGAGGGAGATTGGGGGAAACTACTTTGTTTCACTATGCAAATGACATGCAGTGTTTTCCAAACAAGGTTGGAGAAAACCACACACCTTACATACCCAGGTAACTTCTCTTGGTGCCCAATGGAGTCGGCCACCTCGCTTACAGGATACAAATAAATTCACTGGCACACAAGACGTGCTTTAGCAGGGCAAGCCCTTGCAGTTTTATTAATGCAATATGCATCGTTTCAGGGACATTCCCCTTTGTCAAGCATCATGCTTGACAAAGGGGAGTGTCCCCAAAACATTGCACATGCAGTGTTTTCTCAATGCCTTCAACAATTTCACAGAATAAAGTGATTTATACTGGCAAGCATACAGTAATTCTAAATGACTGATTCATTTAGTGTCCAAATTGTCCATGACTTTTAATATAATGCTACAATAACAGTACTGGTACCGCACATAAGAAAGGTTGCACACTCAGATCAGATTCACCAGCATTTTCTTTCCGTTATATATAGTGTGAACAGTTTTTGTGGGTATAACAAGAGGGCTGCCAAAATATATTGGTACCCATAGAAGCAGGTCTGCTCCTTCCTCTCCTGCAGCTAGCTAATCACAATTTAGAAGGTTGGCTGTGATCATTGAAAGTACAGCATCAACCCTGTCTTTGACTCTTGTGCTAAGAGGCAGTAGTGTCAACTATGCTGTAACAAAAATATGCAATTATTATATGTGTGTGATTAACTTCTGTTCACTTGTTTTGATTTTGTGAAGCTGATTGTATAGAGGTTCCTTCAATAACACCAGTCCTTGGACAATGTTATGCAGCAGAGGCACAGTTAGGGCATATTTTTCTTGTATTAGTACATTGCTGAGGTACTCTTCCCATGATGCAGTCCTGTGACATCTTTCTTCTCTAAACCTATCACAGGTTCGAAATGTGCGGTGTATAAAATGTCACAAATGGGGACATGTCAACACCGATCGAGAATGCCCTTTGTTTGGTCTCTCTGGTA
Source organism: Xenopus laevis (assembly GCF_017654675.1). Lineage (NCBI taxonomy): Eukaryota > Metazoa > Chordata > Amphibia > Anura > Pipidae > Xenopus > Xenopus laevis. The sequence goes on along the minus strand of NC_054387.1, from coordinate 77,283,255 downwards.
TCAATGCCAGCTCAGTCACCACTGATGGATCAGGTAAGCACCATATACCGTGACATCATTTACTGAATTCATTGTACATTTTTTAAATTGTTAATCTTTTATGTTATTGTTTCAGACCAGTCATTGTGTTATAATATACATATTCAGACCAACCCTCAATTCGTTTTTCGTGAAATCATAGATTTTGATGAACAGACTGTTTGTTTTTTGGTTTTTTTAAGCGTGCCAGAGGAAGTGTAATTAGTTAGAAGATGCAATTAGTTACTTTTACGTGTATATAAGCATCATGTTTTAAATCTTAAAATCTACTATATTGCCACCAAAACAATATACCTTATGCATAGACTTTCTGTATTGAGCAGTCAGTACTATGTGGGCCGATTCTGCCATTAGTGGTTGCAGTGCTGGGTTGCAAAAATGCATGCAAACATGCCAGTGTACAAAACAGTGTGTTTTCTCTCTCTCTTCTGCACCCATTAATGTGTCCAGGGTATGCCCCTAGTAGTTCAGTTACTAAATACAATGCAGAAGAGCGAACCAGTCTAAGCAATCTACAAGATGGGGGAATGGTTTAAAAAGTGGCGGGTGGGGGTCACAAAAATATTTGAAGTTGTATACCAATTTTGTGGAACACCGTCATAATTTTATGGTATTTAGTTGTAAAATAGATATAGCAGGAAACATTGTGTTTAATATTGCCTTTCCAAAAAGTATTTAGCAGGCAGAAAAATGGGGTCACATAAGTTATATCAAGGATTAAACCTAGCTCTTAAAGATTAAAGGTGGAATAGTATTCATAATAGTGTCTATATTTTGTTCCCCTTTAAACAAATTAAAGTATTATGGTGAGGGTTTTCTATGTGCACTGGTCTTTCTCTGTGTGCATATAATTAAGAATAAGAGATTATGGACTCCCCCTGACATATGGCAGACAGACTGCAAGGAAAGCACACCTATCTGTTATATAGAGCCAATCTCTTGCTGTCTGTGGTAGAGGTCCCCAAACTTTCAGGTGAATTTTCAACACATCCCCCTAGACTAGCATTGAGTGCAGCACAGATGCTGTTGCACGTGAGAAATCTCTTATTTTATGGGGCATATTTATCAAGGGTCGAATTTCAAATTGAAAAAACTTCGAAATTCAAAAAGACCAACCGAAATTAAGTTGTTTTTTTTGGGTCGAATAGGTCAGTTTTTTTTCCAAAGTCCCCCAATTGACTCCAAATGGGTTCTAGGAGGTCCCCCATAGGCTAAAACAGCAATTCGGCAGGTTTTAGATGGCGAATGGTTGGTCGAATTTTTAAAGAGACAGTACATGATTAATTTCGATATTCAAATTTTTTTTCAAATTCAAATCGAATTTGGACTATTTCCTAGTCGAAGTACACAAAAAATAGCTCGAAATTCGAAAATTTTTTCATTCGAAAATTCACCTCGACCTTTGATAAATCTGCCCCTATGTATACAGTAGATACACCTCATGGTTGGCAAACCTCAAACAAATGTCAGTACCTTACACATAGATTAAGGTTATTATTCAGTGGCTGCTTATTCAGCAGTGCTCCCCTCTCTGCATGTGTGCATTTATTTTTCAGACATTTCTAGGACAGTTAAGGTTTCTATGGGTTACAAGACCTGTATTTTACCACAAAGGTACTTGTTGTTCAATGAAACCAGAGCTGAATACTGGTGCAGGGTTTGTACGTCTTTTAGAATACCACTTTTAGAAAGTTGTTTATAGTTTAATTTACAATTTATTTATATACAGTTGTCTTTCCAACACTTTTGGATCAGTGTCCTGTTAAAGCTTTGTATACCCTTGTGTTCTTGAGAGGAGCATCAGTAACCTTGAAGCGTGTGTATCCTGAGCTTTCCCTGCAGGTTCATTTTGTTTTAATACAGGTCTGAACAAACTGCTTCTTTTGATTACACAGACTGTAGAAGTGAACAGTATGATCACAATAGGTTGAGTCTAAAAATACATCTCGACGTTGCTAAGGTCCTGACCTAACAGTAAGAAGAGTTGCTGCAGAGTCCCTCGTGATGAAGCCTACCTTGAATCCTTATAGAAACAAAAATCCATAGATATTCTATGATGAAAAGGGTTCACTGGGAAACACTGCATGGCAGTTTGGCCATAGAGAAGTTCAGACATCAGAGAAAGCTAAATTCACGTCATGTTGGACAGCAAGAACTTATATGTAGTGGGTTGTTTTTTTTTGTTGTTGTTCCTGTCTGTATGATAGAGGTCAGCAGCATAGCTAAGGCTGGAGGAAATCTCCAGGCAATAATGACAAAACAGATGTCACAGCCACAGAGTAGAAATTGAGATGGGTATTGCAAAGAGCATTGACCCAGATATTGCTAAGGTCAGTGACCCACATGCAATCTCTGATCCCTGCTGTTCATGGTGGATCATCTTCATGAGTATAATTGATTTGTTGCCATGGGGAAAGCTGTATCCTCTGCAAGATATGCCATACCTTTTAGCAGACCTTTGTCCCTAACAGTTTCTATACTGTGCTGTGTATGAATTTTAGTCCATTGCTATTTGTGTCATCATCAGTGGTCCATCATTGCTATTTAGTACTGCATTAAATAATGTTTTATTCATAAGCTCTATCCCTGGAAACAAGGGGTAGAAAAAGTAACCTAAAATGAACCGTTTTAATCAGCTGCTAACAATAAGGGAGTCTGATAAAAGGGTGAAATTGTTCTTTTAAATACATATTTAGCACTGAGAGGGGACTTATAACCTAATTCTGAAACCCTAGTAGTGTCTCCTAAACTTAAAGGCAAACTCTGGCTTCCAAACCAAAATTTGATAAAGAGGCCCACATAACACAGAAACCCCTAATATACCCATCACCGTTACCTGTTTCTTCAAAACATATTCATAAATGCCGTTTACTACAAATTGTAACAACTTCTCCACAGTTTACAGACAGCATGCAGGAACTACATAACCCACAATGCATTGCACTATGATGTTCTGTTCCTTATTGAAATCACGTGTGCAGTGAATTGTGGGGTTTGGAGGATGCAGGCTGAGGACAGCTGGCTTTTGATACAAAGTAACTGTAGTCAGCCAGCTCAGCAAAGTAGTCTGTCAGATCAGCAGAAAAGCAGGGGGCTAGGATTAGGGAACTGTTCCAAACCATTAAAAATCATGAGAAGTCTGCAATATACATCAATTAATAAATATGGAAAGTTGCTTGAAATTATGTTTTCTTTTCAAAAAGCTTAAGTTATGTTTTTGTGTAAAAAAAATAAATAAATAGTTTTCCCATTTAAACTGATGGCAAAATGAACTAATGAAGATGCAACTATGTTAGCACTGATCTCCGTCATCACAAGTTAGGGTTTTTAAAGACATTGTATTCATATAAATATACTTTTTAAATCATGTAATATTTTTTTTTCTAAAGGCATATTTTTTTTCCTGTATTCTAAAGTGCTCAAGTGTTTTACCAGTTCTGTGGTTTATCTGCTGTAGCTAAACTACCCTGTGCTACATGTTAAGGCTCGGTGTACATGTAGCATTTTAATCTTTGCTCCTTTTCTAGTCAAGTCACCCCTATCCACATGCCCCGATCTACTTAGTGATATATGTAAACGCTGTCTATAAGATGTGCTCTGATTTTGGGTGAATTATACTAAAGCCATAGAGGACCCTTTTTTTGTTTTGTTACTCTAGGAAAGGAGTATAGACTGTCTCTCTGGTACCAGGAAATACTCTCCCTATGTAAGCACAAAAAGTGACCTTTTCCCCCAAAACTAGTTATTATTTTCACATTCTATAAATTGCCATTCACATCAGGAATTGAAAATGTTTTTGTTTTTTTACTTGGTGCGCATTTAAAAATTCAGCAGTGTTTTCTAAAAAGCAAGATGAATACCTGTAGTTTTCTGATATGGCTTTTGGGGACTATTCCCAAATAAGTGCTCTCTAAAGTTCCATTGCACTCAGTAGACTGGGCAGGTAAAAGATGGCTGAACACAACAGAGCTGTTAACAAATATGCACAGGATGTAATTTGTTGGGTCAAATTTTGTTTTTGGTGTTCGGAAACGGAAACATTATTACCTGGACAAGATGGTATAAATTTTAAAAAATGAAATTATTTTATTTTGATAATTTAACCAACAACGTGTTGAAAGTATTTCACATGCACTAAGCGGCAGAGTTGCAGACTTTCATTTGTATTTTCTTTTTTTTTTTTAAACCCCATTACACAAAGTAAAGTTGCCAGAGTCTGTGGTTTTCAAACGGATCCTAATTATTTCACTAAGAAGCAAATGTCTCTGCTCCTTTAATACTGCCTGTCTCTGCAGGAATTTTGTATAGCAGAAATATTACATTTGCTGAGAAGCTAAGCGATCCCTGGGCGTCTGTCACTAAGTGGAATAATGGTCATTAGTAGTAGCTGGAATTTAAGTGCAAACGATACTTCATTGTGCTGTGAACATGAAAGTTTATGGCTTCTTGGAAGTGTCGCTCTACTTTATAGGTGCTTTGTTCTTGCTTGTGGCCTCTGAGAGGTCCTTAGCTTAATGTATTATAATACCCAGATCCTTTCCTGCATTGTTCCATAATGAGAAGCATTCCGTTTGGCAATATACTAGTATATTGTTTTTCGTATTTGTAACATAAGAATTCTGCCCCCCCCCCATAACACTTAAATACAAATGCAATTATTTTGTATTCCAAATCTCTCGGCTGCTGTTTTACAAAATCATATATGATGCTTTTCCCAGCAGAAGATTATTGAGTTTGATTTAGCTGTGATTTTACTTAACAAAGCTTCAAACGTGTTCCTGCCGCGGAGCCGGGATAAAGCTAAAGGGAAATATCAATGATATGTTCAGACTGAGATTTCTGTTCGCAGGGCCATCAATGCACCCCTCGGAGTTAATGGCGGAGATGAGAAGCAGTGGGTTTGCGCTGAAACAAAATGTGCTGGGGAGAAACTTGACCGTAAATGATCCATCACAGGTAATGATCTTTTTATCGGTAAGCTGAAAATCTCTATGAATCTGCATCTGATTGCCTGGAAATTGCTACTTAGCATTCAGCAATATGCATATATGTAGGAACGAGAGAAAGGGCATTGAAATAGCTCATGAAGTCGCGTGTTTCACAATATTGCTGAAGTATCAAAGAGGAAACCATTTACTGATTTTTTTTTTTTTTTTTTGTGTTCATTTCATCTGTGCCTTTTTGCATAAATTGAACCAGTTCCCCAGGCAGCAAAGAGTGAAACCTGAGTAATAACCATCATCTCCCAGCACATTGTTGGTTTTGTGATACCTGCTGGCTGGTCCCGGAGTGGCTCTGAATAGGAAGAATAGAAAGGAATTTGTTTCTAGATGGACACAATCAGGGATGGCAGTACTCCACATTGACTCGATAGTGCAGGATAAAAACTGGCTACATTAGATTCCCATCATCCTGGCACCAAGAGATTGCTGTAATTGAATATTCATAATAAAAAAGACAGACATCTCCACAGCAACAACATACCTGAGAGTAACGCCGTCGCTTACTGATGGCCACTCTATAAAGCTTTTTCTCCAAGCAATCTATTCGCAGGCACTTTCAGTGATGGATTTGTCAAGAGCCTTTGAAAGCAGACAAAGCCCTGTACTGAACAAACCGAAACATATTATAGCTGTTTGTAAAGGACACTGGTATAAAACTTGGTACAGTGTGTTCCTTACCCACCACATTCAGGATCCATGTCTTTCTGTTATTGTAATGGTTTCCCCATGCATTATGCTGCACAATAGGGAATAACTGAAGACTTGGTGATACAGTTAACTGCCAACAATTAGTAACAGAATGTTTAGAAGCAGGTACTTCCATATAAGTTTGGTGGTAAAACATTTGATAAAGTTACCACTTCCTTCATGCTTGAGGTCATGTATAAAAGTTCCTGTAAGCCAAATTCGCTTATATATTTGCTACATTGTCTAGGTCAGGGATCCCCAACCTTTTGAACCTGTGAGCAACATTCAGATGTAAAAGGAGTTGGGGAGCAACACAAGCATGAAAAATGTTCTTGGGGTGCCAAATAAGGGCTGTGATTGGCAATTTTGTAGCCCCTATGTGGATTGTCAACCTACATTGAGGCTCTGTATAGCAGTACAACTGGTTTTTATACAACCAAAACTTGCCTCCAAGCCTGGAATCCAATAATATGACCTGCTTTGAGGCCACTGGGAGCAACAGCCAAGGGGTCGGAGAGCAACATGTTGCTCACGAGCTACTGGTTGGGGATCACTGGTCTAGGTTGTGACTTTGGTTGATTTGCAGGAGTGAAGAGTGCCCATGCTTCACATAGAATAATGTCTATGTTGTTATTGGAATGGATGTCTAAGGAAAGGACATAATCACATGGGGCAACTGTAGACAAATTCACACTTCATAACAGGCTAGTTACACCAAAAATGAAAGGGTTATCCATGCATTTAAATATAATCTGTTACCCCACACTTTTTATGAGGTAAGAGACCCTAACACCACATCCTGCATCCTGGACAGTAATAGGTGGCTTGGAACAGTTCTGAATTTCTACAACCAAAACACAATTGGGGTTGTTGATATAGGTCGTCCGGTTGTAGCAAAAGAGTATCAGGAGCTTAGACAATATCCGTTGATTATGAAATGGAGAATGTGAAGAGGAATGCTTACACGTGAGCATGAGAAGCCTCTGTATAATGAGCTGCTCTTTATCTCACAGCCTAACAAAAGCTGGGGTAGAAGGAAGAGTTTTGTTTATACAGAGGACTTCTCATTGGACTGCTAATTTCTTTTGAACTAACTTAATTTAAAATATGAAAAAGGGAAGGGGGTATACTGCCCCTTCTAAATTGAAAGTTGAAAGAGCTTAAAGACATAACCTATTGCTAAAAGAAATGTACATTTGTGCAACATGATAACCCCAGGTAGCCGTCTTTTTGTATTTGGTCTGTTTGTCAGAGCCCTTGCTTATGTGTTTGTTCTCCTGCTTCTTTGTCAAGGTCTATGTTGTAAGTGATGCAGAGGAGGAAGATGATCCGGAAGTTGAATTTCTAAAATCTCTCACAACTAAGCAAAAACAGAAGCTTCTGAGGTAAACCCCATGGTGTATATGCTGTTTACTAGCATAGGTGTAAAATTGCTCAAGTGGATTAGGCGTAGCAGGGGATTGGGGACTTTGATCATACTAGAGTAAAAGAAGTTTATTTTTAATTGGCTTTTAGGGCTAGTGTTGTTTTGGCATTTGCACCTATGCTGGTAAAGAAACTCAAACTGTCATAACGCTCCATCAATAGATTTAAATGATTAGGAGTTTGCCAGCTTAACTAACATATTACACTGGATATTTGCATTGTACTACTAGAGTGCTGCTGTTTCATTTTTACTATCTACCACCAAATTTAAATTCAACATGATTTTAATGTACTACCAAAAGAATGGTCAAATTGAATAAAAATGTGCTATTTAGAAATACACACATACGCACACACACAGCATCAAGTATGATGCATCTGAATCCATTTAATGGGTATACTGTATGTTTTAAACACTATCTCTATTTATTGAGTTTATGTTGAATGTTGACATATATTTTATGTTTCCATTTAAAAAAAACAACAAAAAAAAGTAAAATGTGCAACAATATCCTCTGCCTCTCTGGGTGTCAGATATTGCCAGTGAATGTTATAACCACGAGCCTTACAAAATCTCCTTGGGCTTTTTGGTGTGACCTTGTCATCTCAAAAGGTTTTTAGTCCATGAATGGGTGCAACCACTGAAATAAAATTTGATTTTGTTTCCTAGATTTTGCCCAAATTTACTCTGCAAAGTAATTGCTCCCACAAACTGAGAAATTGCACTACAATCTGGCTTAAATCAATCAATGTAGCCCAGTGTATTTGGCCAACAGACTCGTGTGAATTATCTTTGAGATGAGGTGCTTGCTTGACTCTCGAGAGGTCTGTGCCAACCATTCTGCCCATAGGCTCAGTAAACACATTGATAAACAGTTGGACATTGTAGAACCAACTGTAGCAGAATACATGTTTTGTTTTAAAACGATATTGAGATATTTAGCGTTTGTGGTTTCATGGAAATGAATATCCCCGCACATAAAACCCAATCCATGAAGGCGTAAACTGTTCTATTTTCAAAAACCTAATTCTGTCTTAACAGCATGGTTTGTATTTGTACAGCTGTAATGCATACTGTAATTGAATTGTCCGTTGAAGGAAAATATTCCACAATGAGAAGAAAATGAATTATAGGATTTAGATTGTGAGTTGTTGTATAGTTTTCCCCTTTGGATACATTTTCATCTCCAGCAGGGATGCTAGTATTATGTTAAGTACAGATACGTGGTAAAATTTCACATGGTTTCAAAAGAGAAAAACAGCTATTTTGTACCATGCCTTATACTGTTTCTAAATGAAATAATAGCTATGTTCAGCAAGGTATATATTTTTTTTTTAGGGGGAAATTGGCCTGTAATACTAAGGAGGCTTTAGATACATAAGGGATTTCCATTAGGCTTCTCTTATATTGAGACAAATTTGGTCATACATGTTCATTGTCTTTCAGACAATTTAGTAGGTGTGTGTGTGTGTGTATATATATATATATATATATATGTGTGTGTGTATATATATATATATTGTTGGGGATTTTGTGAACATCAATAAAATTCACTTATGGTTACATCTGAGTGCTTCTGAATATCATCTACTACATATTTTTAAGTGTGTGTGTGTATATAATTATAGCTACATGGAGATCCAAATTTACCTGATTGGATCGCAAAGAGGTATTCAACTTTAAGTTGACTGATGGTCATTTACAAAGGTTGATGGGCGATGTTATTCTTCCAAATGGTGGAGAGAAACAGGATGGATTGGTCACAGAGGCCTGACCATCTCACTCGGTGTTGCCAGAATTAGTGGAATCTATTGGCATGAGAATTCACTCTCTTGCACATCGCTTACTTTTTACATGTATACCTCTGCTAGAATTTTTCCTCTTTCATGAATTGGTAAACCACCTAATAGTCATGATTATCTACTTGCTTACTGCCCATAGTAATATCATATACATATTACTACAGTCTGTTACTGTACAGAAATGAAGGCAGTTGAATGGGAAGAGGTAAAAACTTGATTTAGGTTAAAAAAACTATGAAAAAACTACACTATGAAACAGGACACTTGGCATCATGTATTTTCATTGTATTCTCATGTTATAATTGAATGTTTACATTTAAAGTTGTAATTCTAATAAAAGTCTAGGATAAAATTTCCTAGACTTTACTACGTGCTATTATTGGGTAATAAGAAATGTTTCTTTTGTTCTTGTTATCTTTGCCATTTCTTTCTAAAATAGAAAGCTAGATCGTCTGGAAAAGAAGAAAAAGAAGAAAGAAAAGAAACAGAAAAGATCCCAGAAAAAGAAAAGCAAGAGTAAGCATAAGAAGCACAAAAGCAGCAGCTCCTCCAGTGACACATCTAGTAGTAGTGACAGTGAGTCCGAGAGTGAGGCTGAACGCAGACACAAGAAGAAGGAGAGCAGAAAAGAGAAACATGCTAAGGAATCCAACCAAAGCAGCAATGACTCTGATGAAAAACACAAGACAAGAAAACCCAACTCTTCAGAGCAAATGATGAGTGAACGGAGAAAAAGTAAGAAAGATCTAGTGAATCCTGACTGTAACTCCAACAGAAGTATCCAGAAGGCATCACAGGAAGAAAGGAGAGTTCATCACACTAGTGAAACTGATGGCAGTGTCAAACAGACTGAGAAGTCCCAGAAAAGCCACAGGAATTATAGAGCTAGATCCAGCAGTATCTCCAGCAATGAACAACCAAGAAACAATGGGCAACGAAGTAAGAGTAGAAGCAGGAGTAGGAGCAGAAATAACTATGAGAAAAAGGAATATAATGGTAAAAAAGGCAAAGATAAAGCAAGAAGCAAGGAAAGGAGGAGCAGGAGCGTAGACCGGAGCCCGGAAAGGGATAGGGGCCAGGACAGGGCCAGGATCTGGGAAAGGGATAGGGGCCAGGAAAGGAGCCGGGAAAGGGATAGGGGCCAGGACAGGGACATCAGCCGGGAATGGGATAGAAGGGACCGGGAAAGAGATAGAAGCCGGGAAAGGGGCCAGGACAGGGACAGGAGCCGGGAAAGGGATAGGAGGGGCCAGGACAGGAGCCGGGATAGGGACCAGGACAGGGACAGGAGCCATCGAGACCGAGATCATAAAAGGAAATAGTATTTTATAAAGGACTCACTTCAGTTGCCTGCTAGAAATCCTTGTACGATATTCATATTCCTTATGTAACTTGGGATTTTAGCATTGTATATGCTTCTTTTTGGAATTAAAGTATATCTCCTTGCCCTTTTCTGTCACAATGAATGCAATCTGGGCCAATCTTGTGAATGCTGTCTAATGAAAGAGGCAGAATGTATAGTTTAAAGGATTCTAGCAATTGTAATGAACAGTAGGTTGTTTTTAATGACCTATACATAGTATAGGTTGTGAGAAAGAAGGTGCTGCAAGTGACTTGAGCCCCCTGGCTTGAAACATGTAACATGATAAATAAAAGCATTCTATGCAGCTTGTTCTGCTTAAAGCCCTTCTTTCACACAATGATTTGAGGTGCGTCGGTGTAATGATGTGGAAAAATGTTGACACTGGTCATTCATTCCGATGGTTAGTGAGTCATTTTAACTTTTTTTTTCTTGGTCTCATCAAAAGTTTACAATCCCAGGGTGTAGAAAGTACACCAGCATATTCTGCTGAGCTAAAGCAGCAATATGGATTCAGTATTGATGCCATGTAATGCTTGACTATAGAGAAAAAAATCTTGTTGCATTTAGGAAGAAAAGGTGGGAAACTCCCTCTATGCTATTGAACTGCAGCCAGCATTCAACAATCCTTATTACCGTCACTTTTTTATAGAAATGGAGCTTGCTTCTGTTTTGTGCTAGAAGGCCTAGCGGAGCACAGCACATATGGATGGGAGAAAATAGGCATATTAACAAATTTTCTTTTAGTGCAAAGAATAGGCAGGATCTATTTAATTCTATTTATTTTGCTCCAAAATGTACTGCAGCTGAGAGGCTTATAGTCCTATAAAAGTGGCTTCCCAAAGGACTGCCATTGATCACTGAAGAATGAAACTCCTCCAACATTAAAGTGTTTCTCGCTACTATCTGCAACCCAAAGACATCAGGGACTGGGGTCTCACTTGGTGACTTCTTTTCCACCAGGGTGAATACTGCTGTAAGTAGTTACATGGAAATGCAGGCAAGAGGTTTTTTTCACATCATAATTACACAGTGCGCTAACCCCTTAATATTTTATTTTTATTGTGAATTAGTTCCGTCTAGTGGCTATTTATCCCACTCTTTGTAATGGTCTCAAGCATCACTGTGTGTGTTGGTGGACAAGTCAAATTCAGCCACAACAGCCCCGGCCATTGAGTGCTGGACACGTTCATTGGATGGGAGAACATTTCATTATAATGTATTCAGTACATTCTTCTAATATTTCCTGGTAGGATCTCTGATCTGAGCAAAGCTGAGAAGCCGTTCATTATGCTGTCATAGAGCCAATTAACACCAAGCAGAAATAGCAACATGTTTTAAGCCTCAACCCTCTTTTTTTTTTTTTTTTTTTTTCTTCTCTCCTCCGTCTGGAAAAACATATATAATTTTACAAATTGCTTTTTACTTTTTACCCTGATCACAAGCTTTGTTCAAAGCCACTGGATGTCACTTCTTCCAGCGCACAGAAAACATAATGTAAAATATTTCCAAGACTCATTAGCAGTGTAACTCTTTGCTCTCCGGGCCCAGATACAAAGGCGGGGAGTAAGCAGTGCGACACTCGGGGATCTATTCACTACAAGCAGCATCATTTACAGACAGTAACACAATGATCATTTCTGATTTAATACAATGCCTAATGCACAGATGCTGATGCCTGTTCCAGCCATGGACAATATGAAAAACTCGGTTTAGCCAAAAGGAAAGTAAGAAATCTCCCAATGACTAATAAATGGCCGATATTTTAATTATACACCTCATCCTTAAATACCTTTATTCATTAATGGGAAAACAGGAGAGAAAATGATGGCATTGTAGAACACTTTTGTCACAATGTGTGCTATTGCTGGCATAAAACACTCCAGCTGGGACACTTGACTAATCTGGTATTTATGATGATAATTATGTGCATTGTAATTTGTTCTCCTATTATGGATGTACTGTAATATATTATGAAATAACCATTAAATATGTGCTTTCTTTTCATCCACTGACTTGTGCTGAGTTATAGAATGCCATATAAGTCAATGGAGGAGAGTTCAGGTGCAGCAAAAACTAAGGTCCCAGATGTGCTGGATGTTGTAGCCTTGGTCCAAACTGGATTTAGTCCATGTTGGACTTTGAAGGGCCAGTATTCCCCTTATTTAACGGAGTGCTGAACAAAATGTTTGCATATTGTTATACTGCTTAGCCCTGTTATTACTTGGGCTAAATAGGAAAATAATTAGTAATTAGATCACCAGTGCACAGATAATCCCCTGCTTAATGGACTCCTGACAAAACGGTAACAACAAAGAATGATGGGAGGGATGTATACTGGTAACCTAATTAAATACCTCTCAAACATGGAACATGGACCAACTTCAGTTCAAGAAACAAAAACCATAGATATTTTGTTATTATAGCAATAGGCAAAAAGTATGTCCAGCACAAGCCCTATTCATTGCCCTCAGTTGAATAAGGGGGGATACTGCTCGTTTAAACAATTATATTTCATATTCAATAAAGTCAGTTTTCACAAGTTATGATTCCATGCATTGCGATGCTATTGACTGCTCGAGTTGGTCCATCTGCAGTTGGTATGAGAGCATTGGCCTTAAGTTGGCCATACAGTTCAGTCCATTGGAAACATTGCCAGAAAAAAATAGATTTTTGCCCAGAATGGCCACCCAGCATAAAGGAGAGAGAAATGAAAGAACACTGGGAGATACCAAGTTGTTACCAAAACAACCCCCCCCCTCCACACACACACACACACACACTTCCCCCAGCTGGTACTCCTCTTCTTCAAAAGTTGTGCCAGCCCACAGTACTTTTAAAAAGTGTTACTCCTCTTGTTTCAGTGTTCCAGGCATCCCCTGCTAGTACAGAATGGGGACCTCTGAGCAAAATGGTGGAAAGACACAATAGAGCAGCACCGTTGCTTCTCCTTTAGCTGAATTAGGGTTGATCTGTTAGTTCACTCATCAGGCCAACATTCAGATTACAAGGGATGTTGGTTTAGAGCAATCAACCAAATTCACATCCACAGCTGCTGAGACCGACAGAATATTCTTTATGGCCAGATCATTATCCAATTGAGCCCTGATTAGGTATTTTTGGATAATTGTACAGTTTTTCCCAAACATTTTAGTATATACATTTTCCCTGTTGTGCCACTATACATTTGAATTGCAGTTGCACCACAGATAAGCAATTTTGCCAATACTGTAGATCTTCCAGTAGGAGTCGCTGTTGTTTAATGAATGTACTTCTCTTACCTCCCTGACGATATGATGCTGCATCCATTCTCTTCGCAATGGGCTGATAAGTTTCATAGATCTGAGTGTTACATTCTTCCATCAGACCTTATTCAGCAAATTAAAATAAGAAAAGTGTTTTTCATTGACACATTTTGTTTAGATTGTATGTTCTATAGATCGGCACCTACGTTTTCTATAACAAGGTTAGCATAGCACGTCGGTGGCACCATAAAGAAAAGGTTAACTAATGATGTCTCTGATATATATATATATATAGATATATATATATTTATTTATATATATAGTGAGAATCGTCCGCACTTTAACTCTTTGGTTCCTGGGTGCACGATTAATAGACGTATATATATAAAATAGAGAAAAGAACCAGCACTCCAGTTCCACGATTCAATGAGGGTCATTGTAGTAAAATAAAGATAAAACTCATTGGGGCTCATTTATAAACAGTGGGCAAATGTGCTTCTGGGCAGTAACCCATAGCAACCAATCAGATAATCGCTTTGAAGAGCTTAAATTGTAGCTGGCTGTAAATAGCTAATCCCTGATATGTTGCTATGGGTTATTGCCCAGGTGCAAATTTGCCCACTGTTTATAAATGAGCCCAAATGTGTTTTATCTTTATTTTTCTTTATGCTTCATCCAACATTTAATGGCTCTCAGGGCTTTTTAACCTTCACTCTGTTCAGGCAGAAAACGACATCAGAAAAACACTCCGCTATACCTGTATACAGTTTCCAGTATAGATGTTTGGCTGATATCATCAAGTTGACTAAAGGCCTAGAGATTAATTGCTTAATTCATGCAAGGCAGAAGGTTGCAACGTACCTACAAGGTACTGGATACATGCCGTAATCATCTGTAGGTGTTTGAAATGAATGTTATTTCTGACATCTGCATTTCTTTATGAACCTGACAGTGCTACAGTATGCATCCAGTGCAACCACGTGTTGCTCCAGGTAAGTGTTACTGTACTGCAACAGCCTTCTCCAACATCAGGAGTTAAAGCTTAACCATACATTATCCAATTATTGCTGGACTACATATTCCAACAAACTCAGTGTCAGACTGAGGTGTCCCCCAGGCATGGGGCCTACTGGGTTTTTTCCTGGTGTCCCACAAGTCCAACTCCAACATATTATCAACCATTAAAGCACAGGTACCCAAAATTAAGATTATTTGTCAAAGTCTTTCAATTTCCTGGAACTTTTTTTTTGGTCCTTGGCAGTTGGGTGATTCTCTGCAGACACTTGACACCTTAGAGTGGTGGCAGAGAGATTAGTAGCCCAGCGACAAATCTCCTCTACCGTGGGCGACTAATCTCTCCAAAATGCCTTCCCTCCAGAAAGATGGCATTTGGATCGCTCCGTTTTCTGAAGTCCTACAAAGTTGCCTCACTAGGAATCTTCGGGCGACTTCTGAAAACTGAAGGCAATCTCGCCAGTGATTCGTATTCTTGCCAGCGGGAAGGCATTTGGAGAGATTAGTCACCTGCAGTAGAGGAGAATTTTCTAATTTCCCTGACTGCCACCGCCCTTAGAATATTTTTCTCTGAGCTTTTACAGAAGCTTAGTAGTGTAGTCCTCATTGTCAGGATTCTTAAAGGGATCTTAACACTGCTGCCCTGCACTGCTCAATGAACTACAAATTACACCGTTGTTGTTGCACTACAAATCCAAGAATAAATTTATATATTTTCAAGGTTAAATCATACTGAAAGCTGTAGTCAAAAATGACATACTAAGCACTGAATGTAAGAAAACAGCAAGATGCCTCTCGTAGTGCTGTGAATCAGTGTTCTTATTGGTGAATTCTTCTGTGTCTCTTTATTTCGTTTTTGGTCAGTAGAATTCTGCATGTATAATAAAATCTTTCATCTTGCGGCAATTATGGGCACAGTGGGACTGATTCATGGTTTGGTTAAGATCCTCTTTAATGGTGCTCCATCTCTCCCTACTATATCTGCTATCCAACAGCCCCAGTCCCTTCCCAGAGAAAATTATCCCCACTGCTACTATATGCACCATTTCTCACTTCTATACCTGCTATCCCTTTCCAGAGTCTCTTATCTCACTGCTACTATAGATATCATCTCTCCCTACTACACCTGCTATTCCACAGCCACAGTCCTATCCCAGAGACTTTTATCCCCACTACTACTATAAACATCTCTCCCTACTATACCTGCTATCCAACAGCCATACCCATTCCCAGAGGCCATTTCCTAATCAATACTGCAAGGATGTGTTTCGAGAGCTCTGTGGAGTTCTGACTTTCTGCCAGGGCTGACTGGGTCTGGGGGTTAGTTTTGTGGACACTTTTGTTTTATTTTTATTGCCTCTCCCCACTCCATGGGGAAGAAAGTGATCATGCCTGCAAGTCATGCAGTAAAGACCAGTTTAGATGGCAGCAGGAGGGAAACTGGCCCTAGCACATACCTCCCAACATTTTGAAAATGAAAAGAGGGACAAAAAAGTTGCCACCGTAGCGTGACAAATTTTTTTTGACCACCCCCATTTTTGTGGCCACACCCCATAATTACCATGTTAATTTTACAAAATTTCGCAGGTTATAAAAGTTTGAATATATTTCTGTGTTTTTTTTCAGTTATTACAGTTTTGCTAATGAAGATGAATTTAAGCTGTGAGCCTAACTTTTTCCAAGGGACCTGTTATCTTATATTGTTACAATTACTTATTTGCTCGTCTACATACATTTGAATTGTTACAAATGTATTTTATCTTCTGTTTTGGCTGTTCTGGGCTCTCTGCCAAAAGCCAATTAAGTTAGAAACGTTTCTTTTTCTGGCTGTTCAGTGCAGAGAAAAACGGGACTTTCCAGTATAAATGAGGGACTGCAGGTTGAGCTGTCAAAAGAGGGACTGTCCCTCTAAAAACGGGACAGTTGGGAGGTATGCTAGCATGGTGGTGACTGTTGAGCGTGCAGCAAAGGGCAATGTTATCTGCTTCATTAAAGGAAATAAAAAGAAATGTAAAAGTTGTTCCATAAGCATATTCCATATGGCATGGAGAGTGACTCTGACTCTGTGGAACTGGAGGCTGGTGTTGGGGTGACTGCAGGGAGTTGCAGAGCTACAACAGAGGCAAGCCAGGAGGAGAGAGCAGAGTCTGGTGACTCCTGACAGTGAGGAACCTGGGAGCAGTGTGGCCCTGAAAATTTATAGAAAGTGCCCTGACTAACCAGGAGATGGCTACAGACAGTGAGGTGCCTGAGTGCAGTGTGGCCCTGGAGTTTGCAGAAAGTGCTCTGAGTGACCTTGAAATGGCTGCTGCCAGTGAGGAGAATGGAAGCTGTGTGGCTCTGAAGACAAAGCAGGTAATGGCTGTGGCCTCGATGGGGAAGGCAGAAGTTAGTGAAGGGAATGTTCACAAAGTGACTGAGACTGTGATACAGTATGACACTATTATTAATGCACTGAAGGAGCTGAGGTGTTTGGAACATAAACAGAACCGTTTAAACAGAGACATTGATGAACTGATAAAAGAACTGAAGCTGCTGAGGAGAGAGGAAAGCTTATACGGGAGTTGGCTTTCCTCAATAAGGAATTGGAGCAGACAGAGACTTACATTAAAGACATTCTGACTGTTATTGAGCCATGGAAGGAGCTATATGGCAACCGGCAGAGGTTTAAGGAGATGCAGGAAGGCAAAATGACTGCCGAGAGACTGCTACAAGTTGCTGAACTTCTTAAAGAAACTGAAGGTTCAAAACTGTTGCTGAATGTAGCAGTGCTACAGACATTACACAGAGTAATAGTGTTGAGAAAAATACTGATAATCACAATACTGATAATGTGTGTGCAGCTGCTGTGAGTGTGGTGCAGGTGAGTGCAATTAATGCAATTCATCTGAGTGATGGGGCTGATTTGGCTGAGGAGGAGTGAGTGGAATGAATGCTGTGAGTGCTGGGGGCAGCGTGGAGCAAGTTGCTGAGAGGTGCATGTGGTTGATGCAATGCAAGTGAGTGAGGGGATGGGAAAAAATGGTGTTCATTCTGCTGGGGAGAACAATGTGCAAGGTGGGAGTGTGAGGGTTGGTGGGGCTGCTGGGGGTAATGTTTGGGAAGAGAGGAGGTTCTTTGCATGTGAAAGGAATGATGACTCTGATGATCAGATTAATAAGAGAATAAATGTAGTTAAAAATAAGTGGGTGAATGAGAGAGAGGATTTCCCGGGGCACAGGTTTGTTGTCAGAAACATAATAAAACAGTTGCTGGATTTCACCCCACAAGATATTTATGCTTTATTGCGTGTCACAGATACTGAATTTGACGTCAGTTTTAAATTATCTCAAGGGTTATAGGAATTTTGGAGAAGGTATAATCAAAGTAAAGAGGCCAATGAGTGGGAGGCGTTTAGGGTAGGGGCACACTGGGCTATTCTTGGAGATTTGGTGACCTGGTGACTAATCGCCTTATCTTTGCGGTGACCAATCTCCCCGAACACCTTCCCTCTTTCTTGCGCTGGCTAAAATGAAAAATCGACTGCGCTAAAGCACATACGTAGATTTGTTTTCCAAAGTCATCCGAAGTTTCCTCGTGAGGACTTCAGAAAACGAATTGGCGCGTGTGCTTTAGCGCAGTCGATTTTTCATTTTAGCCAGCGCAAGAAAGAGGGAAGGCGTTCGGGGAGATTGGTCACCCAAATTCTTTTTTCATTTGTCTGCTTCTACATGGATCCGCCAAGACTATGCTATAAACGTGGGTCCAACAGGATTTATGCTATGAAGTGCAATTTACAAAAATGTGCGTTGTGTGGGGAGACTGGGCACTCGAGCAAAGAATGTGTCTAAGCAATAAAATGTAACCTGTGCATGAAGTCAGGCCATGCTTATAGATCATGCCCGAAGCCTAGCGTAACATTCAGCGAGCGTATCCGAATTTGGCACAGGAGATGATCACCCCAATGCCAGGGGAGAAGCTGCCACAGACTGAGACAAGGGGGGAGGGCAGAAGGGGTAAGAGAAACCACTAGGGGGCACCAAACAGAGGTGAGAGGGAAGAAGAGAGAGAAAGATGGAAGGAAGAGTGACATGGGGAGGAATGAAGGGAATAAAAAGACAAAGGTTCTGATGTCCCATGAGAAGGGGGAGGAAGGGATGATTGGAAAATGTTGGGCATCAAATCAAAGAAGAAAGTTAAGGAAAATAAGAGCCCTTCTGTAATTACCATTGAAATGAAAAATAGGTTTGTTTTGCCAGGGGGGAAATAATGGTGGGAATTGGCAGAGTAAGAAAAGGCGAGAATGGAGGAAGAGGAAGCAAATGTAAAAAGGAAAATTCTCTCTTCTTTTATCTCCAAAGCACTGCGTATCTTGTCGGCGCTATATAAATAAATGATGATGATGATCTCCAGTAGGAAAAAGAGTAAGAGGGAAGAGGCTTCTGAATCCCAGGAAGCAGATTGGGAGTCACTGGAGGAGGAAGGAGGGATGGTAAGCAATGAGGCAGGTGTAAGGATTCAGGTAAAAAGATCAAGTGGCAAAAGTTATATGCATTTTATGACCATAACCAGAATGTTATATCTTGTTTATGGCTGGTGGGTGTAGGGAGGGAAATGGTGTGGAAAGGGAAACCTTGTATATAATTGTAATGGTGATAAAGTATTATCTCTGGCACATGAGATTCAAATGGACTCTTGGACAGACAAAGGATCCCACAGAACATGTCTCAAAAGTTATTGTGAATGAACTGCTTTTCATTAAGACAATGGAAAGTGAGAAATCTGTTGGAAACATGATGCTTTGCAGGAATGTTCATATACCTTTTTGATATATTATTGATTTATTGCTTACTTCTGATCTGATTGAAATGTAATTGTATTTCTGTTGTTATTGTTTAATATTTTAATAAAATTCTCTCCCTACTATACCTGCTATCCCACAGCCACAATCCCTTCCCAGAGACTATTATCCCCACTGCTACTATAGGCACCATCACTCCCTACTATACCTGCTTTCCCACAGTCACAGTCCCTTCCCAGAGACTATTATCCCCACTGCTACTATAGGCACCATCACTCCCTACTATACCTGCTATCCCACAGTCACAGTCCCTTCCCAGAGACTATTATCCCCACTGCTACTATAGGCACCATCTCTCCCTACTATACCTGCTATCTCACAGCCACAGTCCCTTCACAGAGACCATAATGCTGCTGCTAGGAGCTATTGTAGTGGTGTCATAGTGTAGCTTCCTGGTAGTAAAGGGGAGAATAAGTTGCACTGCACTTTCTGAAACCTTTTCCAATTACAGCTGTTGCTGTGAGACCCCGGTATGTGTGGGGCCCAGGGCAATCCCCCCTTACAGATAGCTTTGATCACAAACCCTAAAACTCCCTGAAAACTGGGAATTAATTCATCAGAATTTAATTTATTTAAATGGTAATCAAAACATTACAGCTCGTTAATAACTTGCTTGATTTGTCATTTGCCGAAAATGAAACTGCATCCCTGAGTTCATCCCAATTGGAACAACGCGGGGGGGCTGCTCATTCCCACTTGCTCTTTCCTTACAGGCACTTTTGTAAAAAGAAAAACTTCAAATAGACCTTAGGATCCTCAGAAATAAATATCTATTAAGTTCTGTATTTATGTTGTCATTGATTAATTCCTCACTACTTCATTTGGTTTCGATTTAGAGCGATTTGATTCTAATTTAATTAGCATATAATTTGAATGTGTATAATTACTATAATTATGACGTTCAGGTAAGGCTGCTTTAGGCTGAAAGGCAATTTCCCATTTACCAGGCAGCATCTCCTTGCGAGGGGAATGGACAAGGGCTTCTTGCCCTGATAATGCTGCCGCTAATTAGCGCATTGCGTTATAGACAAAAGGCCAGGGCTCCTGGGTGTGAGGAGGAGAGATTTGGCTTTGAGGGAATCGCAGGGGGTGTAAATGAAAAGCCGGGGTCTGCCTCTGTCTCTTCAGTCTACTACACCTTGTTATTTCTTAGCATCGCTTTGTTCCCACAGTAGCTGCACCGCTTATTCCTGTTAAACATTAATAATGATGTTTAAAGAGAAACGTGAATTCGTAAGAGAGCAAAACGCCACGAACGCTTTATTAAAATCAGTCCTAGTCCCCCAGGTGCGGCTTAAATTGACGCGGGTTCTTGATACCAAAAATTGGATAGTCGGTCAGTTCAGCGCCAACCAATGGACGGAGCCAGGATCTGGGACCAACCGACTGCTCTCCGAGGTGCTGAAAATACTCCGACAGAGAAGCTCCTATAGAACTCCCAGCCTATCCCAGCATTCTACCCCGCGCTCACTTATAACTCCATTGCTTGACACAAACACACGCAGAGATAGATAGATAGATAGATAGATAGATAGATAGATAGATAGATAGATAGATAGATAGATAGATAGATAGATAGATGATAGATAGATAGATGATATATAGATAGATAGATAGATAGATAGATAGATAGATAGATAGATAGATAGATAGATAGATAGATAGATGATATATAGATAGATAGATAGATAGATAGATAGATAGATAGATAGATAGATAGATAGCAGCATAATATGTAAGAGACTGAGATAAACAGTTATTTCCCCTATTCCCATAAACTGCCCCTCCCCAATCCCCCTACCTGCTTTGGCAATTCTAAATATATTTAGTCCTGCCAATCAAGTTCATTTTATTAGATTAGAATAGATAGATCGATATAAAGATAGATAGATAGATAGATAGATAGATAGATAGATAGATAGATAGATAGATAGGATCTGTGTCATAAAAAATATATTTTAAAACAAAATATCCTATATATGTAGGAAGTTGAATGTTGCAGATCATAATAATAATGTGACTGTTCGATAATAGACTTCAGAAACACAGAGAGAGAGAGCTATATGATGAAGAAAGAAAGAAAAATAGATAGATTAGATATATAAAGGTTAGATAAAAAGATATATAAAGATTAGAAAGATAGATCTTATAATAAGGTAGATAGATGAATTAATGATATACAATCAATATATGTATTTAAAAAACATAGAGTACCCCGGTTAGTAACATACATATATATATAGAGAGAGAGAGTCAAATTCAAGTGGCAGATTAATAAATACAGAACTGTACATCTCATAAGAATAATACACAGTGTGTATAGTAGAGAGCAGAGGGGTGCGGAGGTCGCCAAATCATTGAACAGAAACAAGAGAGGGTTTAGCAGGAAACCTCCAGAGCCGACTGACTGTCTAGCCTTAGCCTTCCTATAATAACCCAACTGCCAGTTCCACTTAGTAGTGAAGATGTTTTCCTAAACAACGTAATCCCTGTAGGTAAGGTTTATGGCAGAATAGGAAAAGTTCCCCTGGGAACACAGAAGATACATTCGCTATCAGTAACGTGGTATTGGGGCTGTTTGTGAATTCGAATATTTGGTATGAAGTGAAATGAGATCAAGTCAGTGATTATGGTGTTGAGGAAAACCAAAGCAGTGCCCCTCATGACCGCAAGATGGCAGAAAAGAGCCAATAGTTTAATATGGGGATCCTACTGTATTTCCTAAAGCCCAAGTAACTCTTCATATAAAGATGTACAAAGCATTTAAAGAGAGAGCGAAAGAATAATGCATAAGATCTACTCTAGGCATAAAACACTAAGAAAAAGCGCTGTATATATATATATATATATATATATATATATATATATATATATGTATATATGTATATATGTATATATATATATATGTATATATATATATATATATATATATATATATATATATATATATATATATATATATATATATATATATATATATATATGTATATATATAAAGACAAGATATACAAGTATTTGTACAGGCACAAGTCCATGCTCGTGTGTGTTCATTACTTCTGCATTCTCTCTGCAAGTGCCTATTATTTAGTTGCATCCGAGGATCAGACAGATGAGCTAAGCTCTAGTTACAGGGGGTATTAGTAGGCCTAATGACAGCCCTTTATGGAGTTACTCATTGCTGACTATTGAAACCTTCTATTTTGGGACACGCCCAGCCCCTTTCCTTTTTTGCTGGGGAGGCTCCGTTGATAGACATTTGTCTGACCCCCGGGGCAGAGCTATTGCCCCCCTCCCCAGTTTCTTCTTGATCACTCAACTGAGTCCTGCCACCCAAAGCCTGTCACAGCTCCTGATCTCATTCATTCCCTCTCTGTACAGGAACAAAGGTCACTGCAAGCCAGCCAGCACCAGGATTCACTTGATAAATACCCAGCCTTATACCCATGGGCACCACTAATACCCCCAAGCTGTCATTCCCATAGTCTGCAGGCTGCGACTCTCTCCAGCGCTTCTACAACTCATCACAAGTCTGAATTTCTTCCTTCCCTTCTTCTGCACTGAAGGGGTTAAAAAAGGGAACTAAACCTCAGAGACGAAAACAAGTAGAAAAACGTCAAAAGGATGAATGGCATATATTTACTAAAGGATGAGCGATGAATAATAAGCCAATTACACTTAGGCATTGCTAATGATCAGCATGACAAAATAGAAACTCTTCTTGTTACTTCCACGTTTTCACTTTACAGGCAAATCTAAAGTGTTAGGGTAAATGTGTGGATGCAATATTAATTATTACCCCCCCCCAAGCACGTGTATTTGCGACTTGTACAGAAATGAACAACTGTCACCTCCTTTTCTTTTCCCTTCTTTATCTGTTCTCTTGCTAGGCTTCAACAACTGGCCTTGTCTCCAGCACACAATGTCTGTCTCTCTTTTTTTTTTTAAGAAACCCAAATGACTTTAATTTAGCATTTTTTTTCCCTTTAGTGGCTGGAAACAAGACAAACACCAGTTAAAATAATTTTCATTTCAATAATTGCCTTCTGGTCAATTTAACAGTGCCTTATTTTGAAAGAAGCTGTCTAAATGAGATTCCTCTTCCTAGTGTGTTCCCAGGCCTGATCCACAGACTTTAATTATTCCTGACTCCTTTCTCTCTCTCTCTCTCTCTCTCTCTCTCTCTCTCTCTGCATAAGACGCTGCACTGGATAATCACAAAGAAGTCCAGAATATCCTTGAACCCTTTCAATAGCGTCCACAGAATATTTGCATAGATGGCTTGCCTTTGAAAAAAAAAATATATATATAAAAAGAAAAGTAGAATAATAAAAGGCAGAGGGTGCTTTCCTGGCATTAAAAGGCTCAGTTATCAAATTAAGTGCTTATTTTAGAAGCTTTCAAATCGTTTACATTTTATCTCCACTTGCCCTTTACCGTTTGACATGCAAATTGTGTGCAGTTAATTTGGACAATTAAAAGCGATCTTCAAGGGCTGTTTTGTCCCAGGGAAGATTTTCCTTTTTTTCCCCCTGGACTAGCTGAGATAAAGTTGGTCAGGACAAATGATGTCTAGCAGATTAATTAGATATTTGATAAGACATGAATCTCTAATGAGGGAATACAACACACATGGGGTTGCTCTGTGTTCAAAGTCAAAATTAATAACAGGGAACAAGATTTCTATTAGAGCTTGGAATGTCTGCTGTGGGGTATTTATTGTAAGGATTTCCACTGGGATCATCTGTAAACCGAGATTTTCTAATTATTATTACCCTTTTTTTTTTTGTATCAATTGAAACAATTCTGGATTTGTAATGTTACATTTCGTTTCAGGTACAGTTCTCTGAAAATTGTTTCTAGTTCAAAACACACACACATTTATATATATATATATATATATATATATATATATATATATATATATATATATATATATATATATATATATATAATGTTACAAATATCTCGGTTGTTTCTAGTTCAAAACACATACACACACACATATATATATCTATATTCATAGATATATATATTCATATATCTATCTATCTATATATATATATATATATATATATATATATATATATATATATATATATATAGATAGATAGATAGATAGATAGATATATATAGTGTTACAAATATCTCGGTTGACAGAGGTCCCTGATAATGTTTCAGAATAATTAGATTTAAAAAAAAAAAAACAAGGAATTTCATGATCAGAAGTCTTTAATACGAAAATCAAAATATTACCAGGATTTTGTTGTTGTTGTTTTTTTTATATAATACAGATAAACGCATTTAGATTTGATTTTCTTTTCTTTTTTTTCTTTTTTTTTTTAATTTACGCGTGTGAAATGTTAAATCAACATTTTAAATATCTCTTACATATATATATATATTGACTTTCACAAAGTGCATCAGAAAAGAAAGGAAAATAAAATATCCTGAATTTCAGGAATCCACAGAAAATAAACTATTGGCATAAACGCTTACAATGGGAGGAAATAAAATGAATAAAAAGCAACAGGACCTTGCTGAAGTCTAGTTTTTTTTATACAGAGTATAGGAAATGCAGAGAAATCGTCCCAAATATTTCCCTCAGTTTCTTTCATCCTCTCACCTTAATCTGCCATTAAAGATGAATTGGTATTTGGGATCATAAAAAAAACAACAGTTACTAGATTTCAGTGGATGGGGTTGAGTGTCGTAATCCACAAAGGAATCAGGAGGGTTTTCTGGTGTTTTTAATAAGAACAAGGTGGTGCCTAGTCTCTGAGCCCCAAGAATTGCGTCTATTGCTCTGAATCTAGAAGTTCGAAGTGCGATATTTTCTAGTTTCAGTTTGCCTTTGCCAGTACAAAGAGTCCAGTGCACACGAGCAACAAGTAACTATGAAACCCCCAAAAAACCAATCGCAATTCTAAGGCGTCCTTATGCGTTTAAGTCGCCACAAGCAGGCTGCACCCCCGGGATGAAGTCTATGCGCCCCCAAGGGTGTCTGTCCCCCTCCTAGGACTCATTCCCAGCGTCCTTTCCAGGCCTAACCCCTTCCAGAATGAGTTCGGGGGATTCAGATCTCGGGGTCTCCAAGTTGCTGGCGTCTGTGTCGCTGTCACTTCCCTTTTTGCCACCTCCGCCCCCATTGTGCGTCTTGATGTGTTTGCTCAGGTGGTCGCTGCGCATGAAGCGTTTGTTGCAGACAGGGCAGGCAAAGCGCTTCTCTCCAGTGTGGGTGCGCAGGTGCCGCTGAAGTTCGTCGGAGCGAGTGAATCGCTTGCCGCAGAAGAGCCAGTTGCAGACGAAGGGCCTCTCCCCGGTGTGCCAACGCAGATGTGCCTTCAGGTGAGACGTTTTGCCGTAAACTTTCCCGCAGCCGGGGATATGACAGCTGTGCAGCCCCTTCCTCCTCAGGCTCGCCCCAGCTGGTCCCAGTCTTTCTGCCTCTTGGCAGTTGGGGCAGTCGCAGGTGGCCCGGCCTGAGTACCTTCTGGCTGAGCGCCCTGACCCCCCTGCTACCGCCCCTGCTGCCCCGGAGAGCATGGGGGCCCCAGAGTCAGCATAGGAGGGAAGCACCGGCTTGAAGGCGTCTTGGGTGAGTAGGTGCTGACCCCCTGGGAGCAGGTGGGAGGCGCCGGTGGAGCTGAAAGCCGAGTGGGTCAAAGAACTGAAGTCCGGGCTGTAAGCTCCGAGTTGCCCATGTGCGGCAGCCCCAGAGTGAAGGGCCCCTTGAGTGTTCTGCACCTCCAGCCAAGTGCTGGGACCAGCAGCATGAACGTCCCACCAGGCCGATGCCCCGCCAGACACATCTGAGTGGAAGCCAGACTTATACCAGGACTCATAGGGATGAGCCATACCCACGCGCGGGTACAGACCTTCCGCAGAGGCGTGCACCTTGGAAATGAAAGCAGACTGGCCGGCTGATTCCTGCGGGGACACCCCCGAGGCGCTGGAAAAGAGTCCACTGTAGTCACTGCTGAAGGCAGACGAGGTTGGGGAGGTGGAGGCCAGGCAGAAAGCGCTGTTGGCTGTGGCGGTTCCTCCGGTTAGGGCATTGGAGGCCCTGCTAGTGGCTACTGCGAATCCCCCGAGGCTGGAGCCCAGGCTGCAGCTGGATGAGGAGCGTTTCCAGGGGTGAAATCCCCCTTTGGCAAAGGCGCTGGACTCTGGCAGACTACTCAGGGGGCTGGTGTTTCCGATCTTATTGCAGGTGGCGGCCAACATGGCTAGGGGAGTGGTACCAAATCTCGGTTCTTCCTGAAGAGGACAAAAAAAATCATCATCATTAGCAGGTGTACTCCACATCTAAACCCCCTAAGACTCACCCTGTTACTCATAAACACGTTACAGGTGCCCGACTTGCTTTATTTAAACCTCTTTGAGATGTAGCATTTAGTCGGGATCCCCATTTAGCTCATAAAGTTACAGATACATCTCTGCTATGTCATCATTTCTAGTTCCAGAACATGCAGGAGCTTAAATAAACATCCCAAGTGTGACCCTAACTGACATTCAAACTGGGCTCATCCAAGCCTCTTATTTATTCTCCCCAAACCTCGTTTAACTGTGCTTCAGTACCCCAACCCCAGTGGGACAAACTCCACAATGTGTGATCACTGCCACATCTACTGACTCCAACGTCCCCTCCAAGTTCAGCCAATTTAGCTTCACCTGTGACCCATAATCCGAGCTCCTGACTCTTAATTAATAGCATTCTGATACCTGCCACAGATATACCCTCCTCCACATCACCAAACCTTTCATGTGATCATTACAGAATTAGGGCCCATTTCAACCCCCTCAATTCCTGCTGATTGGAACCAATGTCACATCCAGCGCACACCCCAAGAGTGATATTCCCAGCCTTAGAATTAACCCTGCTGGTGAGATCCATAATTAATAGGGGCACAGGGATTTGCCATCCTGAATCCCTCACTGGCACTCCTGTTGCCCGACTGTCCCAATCAATAGTCTAATCTACTGACTAATCTAATGTCAGTGAGTATGTATTGGGTATCCTGCCAGCTGACATACCATTTCTTGCAAATGGGGTTCATTGTGGCAGGAATCTCCTTTTTTGTTAATAGGAGTTAGATTACCCATTCTAAAAAGTCACTAATATAATGTTTGAAATTATAATGCCAATAAAAACATTTAATGGCTGCGATTCCCCTTTTCTTTGGGTTCAGGTGTAAAATAAAGACTCGATTATAATTTCCGATTGCATATAAATTCTGAATAAAACGAACCAAACTGAGCGATTTATTCAGGATAGCGATCTAATCGCAGCGAGGGAGCGACTACAATAAATTCCTTCCAAAAAAACAGTTTCAAGAGAAACTTGACATTATTGATTATTTCGTATATTTTCGTTTGCTCTGTGATTTGTGTCTTTATGGAAGGAACCAGGCAGTAAAGCGATTTGTCCTCCCACGCTCAGACATTTTTAGCGACACAAACTAAAAGCGATTTTAGCCAAAGTGGCTGCAATGAAACTGAGAGCGAAATGTTTCTACTTGCGGACAAGGGAAGGAAGGAGACAGCTCGGGGCTTTGGCTAATTCAAACCAGGCGCTTATATGTAAATACCAAACAGATGGGCAGGAGTGCCAGGCAATACCCATGCTAGTGCCAGACCATACAGTGCCAGGCAATGCCCGTGTTAATGGCAATGCCAAGCAATACAAGTATTTATAGCAGTGCCAAGCTAGAACAGCATTATTGACAATGCCAATAGAACAAACTGAGTTTTAGTAGAATTACAATGAATTCACCAGTGAATATTGGAGATGTTGGTAGTGCCAGTCAATATCTGTGTTAGAGATAGTGTCAGGCAGTATGACTGTAACTTCCACCCAATGACAGCATTATTATAATACCAGGGTAGGGGTTTGATCCGGATAAGCAGCAGTTCTAGGCAATATAAGTTTATACAAGTGCCAGGCAAATAATTACAGGCTGTGGCACTGTTAATACCAGGCGGTATAACGGTATGTAGGGCGCATGGTATTATCTGGTTTAATGACAATTCCAAGTAATGGCGGTAGTTTTGGCAGTGCCAATCCACCTAGGGAATCGACTAAAAGAAATAACAGAATGGCAGAGATGCAGCCAAGCAGATAAATGGCAGGAGTAATGCAACAGTTGATTTTGGTACTTGGATAATGGCAGAACTGTCACAGCAATACAAAAATGATAATAAAAAGATTATGTAAAAGATTGTGACCCTTCTCGGATACCCTGCAACTTTCTATCCTGCTCCTGCTGTGCTGCCCTTGTACTGGGAGAGAGTGGAATCAAACTTACCCCAAGTATAGACGTAGCCATAGCCCGTCCCTTGGCCCTGGGCAGAGATCAGGGTGCCTGGGTGGGATGAGGTGCTGCCAGGCAGGGTGCTCCCGTCTCCGCACACAACTTGCGCAGACTAAGGTTCCTCCTACTGCCTCCAACGCGCTGCTCCACTCAACGCTAAACCCTGCCAGCCGCTGCTTTGAAGTACCGCTGCCTGCAGCTCTCCACCAATCAGGTAGGACGGAACGCCGACAGGAGGCGCGTCGCAGCCAATCAGAACGGAGGAGATGCAAGACATCTGTGCATTGAGGGCAGGGAACGGGTCTGGAATTTCTATTGCTTTGGGCTCCAGAAATCCGACTTTCACCCCTCCCCTGCCAAAGGGGCCTGCAATGCTCAGCAGGGAGATGCGTTGTGGGCTCCTGTGGCTGCAAAAAAGGGCAGCAACCCATTGAAATCAAGATGCCATTTCTTTCTCAGTGAAACCTATAGGGATTGATTGGGATATGTCCTGACTGTGCGCAGTTTCTGTGCTGACAGATCTGATGGAGAAGGGAAGGGGGGGGGGGCTGGGGCGGTTAATTACAAATCAGTAGCTGGTCAATTTAATTCTTTCTTCTGAGCTTGTTATAAATATTTGTCTCCATCCCATTGCCGATCAATAATACGTTTTGCAGCTGAAAAAAAAGTGATGTCACAATCTACTTTTTTTCTAGCAGGTCCAAGTTAATGGAGAAACCGCATAAGCGAAAAGAGAGCAGAGCTGGTATCGCACGCCTGGCTGGTGGTTTCACATTTGTTTCACAGATCCCACTTTAACCCCAAAAAAACACCCCGAGTGCAACTGCCACCTGAGCAGAGTCAGGCTGGAGACCTACCAGGGATGACACTTTCCTGCAGGATATTTGATTATGCTTTCCCCATTACGTTTGAAGGCGTCATCTCTTAGAAGTTAATTCTCTACACCCCTCTCTGAAGCTTTCCCCTACTCCAAATGTTTTATTTTTCTCTTTGACAGGTTCCAGCTTCATATCTAATCGCTCTTGAAAGATCCCCAGGGGAGACTGAAATCACAATGGTGCCCCTTGTCATGTAAGGTGCTGGGGAATTGTCACAGACGAGTCTGGAAATTACAAAGCCTTCTGTATTTGTCGTCAAGAAGGAAAATAAATCGAAATATCAGTGATCTAAATGCGAGGAATTGAGCAGCCCACAACAGGTGAATCTGGTTACAAAATCGAATCCTATTTCCAACAGGGGGGTGCCCTAAGGGTCCCTGGATCTATTAACACAAAGAGATTTGCACATTTTTTAACAATATTTATGCGCATATATAATTGTGTGTGTGTGTATATATCTATCTATCTATATATATATATCTATATCTATATATATATATTATATATATTATATATATATTATTATATATATATTATTAAATATATCATTACTCTGCTTATCATTTAGAATATTTTCTCATTCATCCCATTGCTGTATACAGTTTTTAATGTAATTTTGTTGCCTTCAACTCTGGATTAATTGTGCCACTTAACTGCTAATTTTATTTCGCGTTTATTCGCATTTTAGAAGGAGCTTTGTACGAAATATTGGGGAAGACTATTCCAAGCAAGTCGATGGTTGAGCTGAATTTCTCCCCTGTCTGCCAGTGCAGTTGCTAAAACAAAGCTCGGGGTATTATGCTAAAGTGGGGAGATGGCTGTTAAAACATTTGGGGGATAATGACAGCATAACAAAAGCCTGGTTTGGAGAGAATCATCGTCCTTTTAAAAGTTAAAAGCAATTTGGGGGGAGAGAATAGCTTTCATCCGACGTTTTTACATTATTCAAAGCGGTCAAATAATACTTCTATTATAGTAGCTGAATGCAACCAGTCAAGCCAAGTGCAATTTGTGCCTGAGTCTGTGCCTTAAACCTCCACTCCTTTATAAAGAGGTGAATATAGAACAATTTCTTGCAAAGCCAGACAGAGAGCTCACAAATTGCTTCCCTTTGCTGCAATCAGGGCAATTTAACTGCAATGCAATTAGCCCTATTAAATGTCGATTCTGCATAAACAAATTTGACTAAGACGAGAATGTGGGGAGAAAAAAAAAGCCTCTAGTGAGTTACTGAGTTGAAATGATTTCTTTTTCTTTTACAGCAACAAATTGGAAACAATTGAAACACGCCTTCCTTTCCTTTTATATGTATTTATTTTTTTTTTATATCTTTTTTTGATATTAAATTAAATGTTTCCCTTTTTGTTCTCAGATTGTGCGAGACCAGATATCGATGTATATTTGCCAGTGGATGTATGCTTTCCGGCACACAAACGGTTAAATAATATTAATGGAAACAATTGAGAAAAATCATCATATTCTTTTTTTTTTCTTCTTTTTTTTTTAAATATTGAATGAAAAGTTGTTTTGTTCTACATATTCATACGTGTATGAATGACATCCCTGGACAGAGGATATGTGCTTGCAGGCGCACAGATGGTTAAATAATTGTAATTCCTAGTTTAAAAAAAAAAGTAAAAATAATTAGCATTTGTTAGTGCTGGCTAATCAGTTGCCATTGTTGGGGATAAGTTAATATTGTATCAGTTCTCTTGTCACTGGACAGCAGATCATTTGCAGATATTCGTCCAGTTTATTTCCCAGTGGAATAAAGGCGGCAAATGTGTATAATAAAACAAAGTTCTTCTTTAAAAATGAAAGAAACATACAGAATATCTTGTTTCAGGCAACAGACAGAAGGAGCCTGGTGTTTGGGGTCCGTAAGGCAGAGTCACATCAGGCAACAATAATAAGTATCCTGCCATTCATCAGCAGCAGGGCACCTTAAGACACCATATTTTATAATTATACATTCATTTACATTTTATATAATCGACTGGTTATTATCAAATCAACTGATGCTGATAAAATAACACCTTCAGGGAAGGGAGCCAGCCCCTGTACCTTCTCTGTAGGAAAAGGAGGGAGGGGGATCTCTAAATACAATCGGATGGGACTGTTTATTCAGATCTCTCAGGGACTGTTTAGATGGAAATTACCGATTATATATTAAATATGTTGTGGACCGGTGATCATTTCCCCCCTTCTACTGGTGTTAGTGGAAATAGTCCCTAAACGAAATGTCACCAAATAGAAATATTAAAAAATAAATTCATATTTGATTTCACATTCAAAAATGTAAATTCATAAAGGCTTAACCGCCCCTCTGTTGTCTTGTTTAAAGATATATATATAAATATATATATATATATATATATATATATATATATATATATATATATATATATATATATATATATATATATATATATATACATATACAGTATATATATATATATCTATATCTATCTATATATATAAATATATATATCTATATATATATATATATCTGTACTATATGTATATATATAGTTACCTACACAGACATATTTACACACACAGATACAGTTTGTTGATTCGCATATTTAGCCCGAATGGATGAGCTGCATCCAGCCTAATGTAATCTTAAACACAGACAAACTGTAATTGTATATGGAGATATACACATAGCAAATCCACAGTGTTTGATGATTTTAATGACTGCAATTATTGAGAAGGCTTTCAGCTTGTTTTCTAGGAGAGGAATAAAAAAATTAAAAAAATAAAAAGTTTATCTTATCTTCCAGAACATCAGAACACTGGGGCAGTTACACTGTGACAGTGCTGGAGCCCAGGGGAGTAAGGGTATAAGATTAATGCAGGCGAGTCACTGGGATAGAGGTGCTGGAGCCCACACCATTGCTGGGTATCAGACCATTGCAAAAGAATCACTGAGATAGTTATATGGTGACAGTGCAACTGGTGCCCAGGGGAATCATTCAGCAGCAGGAGAAATCACTGGGATAGTAATATTGTGACAGTGGAGTTGGAGCATAGGGGAGTATGGGTATCAGATTATTGCAGGTGAATTACTGAGACAGAGGAGCCAAAATCTTCGCCAGTATCAGAACATTGGAGAAGAATCACTGAGATAGTTACATTGTGACAGTGGAGCTAAAACCCAGGGGAATCAGGCTGGGAAAGTTATATTGGGACAGTGGGGCTCAAACCCAGAGGAGCATATCAAATAATTGCAGGAGAATCATTGGTGCTGGGGCCCTGGGAAGTTTGGGAATTTGACCACAGCAGGATTTCTTTCCTAGCATTTATATAGTTCTGACAAAAATCTGCAGTCATTTACAGAGGTAATATATCAGTCCCTGCATCAGTGGTGCTTACAATCATTTGTTCCATCACATTTAGACACAATAGGGGCTATTTTATCAGGAGACAATTAACCTGCCTGTATGTATTTGGAGTGTGGGAGGAAAGTGGAGTACCCAGAGAAAATCCACACAGACACAGTGAGAACACACAAAACATTCTCCCAATTAGTGGCATGGCTGGATTCAAACTCAGAACCCCATGTCAAGGCAGCACTGCTACCCATTGAGCTACCATCACTGGAATAGTTAAGTTGTGACAGTGAAACTAAAGCCCAGGTGAATTTGGTTACAGCAGGAGAAATGACTGGGATAGTTATACAGGGACAGTGGTGCTGGAGCCCAAGGATGTACAGTATGGGTATCAGAACTCTCTGATGTTATCAGTTAGCTCCTGCTAATGATATTATTAATTCAGGCCAACCATAACCATACAAGTGTCACATTATAGGATCTCTAATGGCAGCTGATTATTACATATGAAGCAACAAGTTACCCAAAGTGTCCTTGTGTGGAAAGTTGTGTATCGTTGCCCTAAAATGTCTCTCCCGACTATGTTTCTGCTCTCTCTGACTCTTCCCCACCACAACATCTCCAAAACCTGCCATTTTGTAGGGAAGTTTTGAGCAGTTGTACAACAGGAGAATAACAATGAGGGCTTCCATGGAAAAAGATAAAGGATCAGGTTAGTAATTGAGTTGAGTTGAGTAGTATGCATCTTCCATGGCACTGAAAGAGCTCATTTGATAAAGTGTTTTTTTTGAACATGCCCAGGTGACTCCCCTCCCCTACACTTGTTGCAGAAAATGTGTGACATTAGAGAAGGCGAGTATCCAAATACAGATGGAACCTAAAGTCTTGGGGAAAAATCAGTTTCTTTATGTGGTTTTGGGAAGAGTGAACTAACTCAAGATAACATGATATTTGGATATTTGACAAAGTCCAGCAGGTCTAATGCATAAAGTCTAAGGCCACCAACTCACAACTACATCTCTAGTTATCCTGACATTAGGATATAAGACATGGTCCAGCATCCAGTCTGAGTAAACCAACCCACACCTAGCTTTATAGATACAGTATCTTGACAAGGTCCAAAACGTTTCATGTATAAGGTCTGAGGAAACGAAACCACATCCAGATCATTATATATATTGACTTTAGGATATTAGAAGAAGTCCAACACCAACAGGTCTCATCCATAAAGTTTAAGAAAAGCGACCAGACCCCACCTTGATCTCTAACTTCCACAGGATATTGGGATCTCATGATTAAAGGGATTTTCAACTCAGGCCATGAAGCATTTCACATTGAATTGGCAGTTTACAGCCCTCTCCTAGAGGCAATTAGAAGCCTATTACAAGCCATTAGACTGATCAATGTACCTTAAACAATACAGATGATTTATATGGCACTGGACTAGGAAAAGTCCCACTAACACCCATTGTAATGTTCTAGAAGCCAGCCTGAACTCGCTCATACATTCATCACTCCTGTAAACAAGAGGAGCAGTTGATTAATGTGGACATTTAGCTATTTAGAAAGCTAACATGCAGATGGAGGGGCTGGGCTCCCAGACTGGTGCTAAAAGGATCTCTCTTTCTTATGCAGATATCCCACTGTGGGCTCACTTTTATTGCGTGATAGATAATATATTGTGAACACATTGTCCCCATCTCCATACACATTGAGGAGCAGATCCCGTGATTCATATAACCTATTTGCCCATCAATCTTTCTCCCAATTTTGGCTCTCAGGGAGACTTAATATAGGTCTGCTGCAGAGATTGGTACACCAACCCTATATTACAGTTTACTGTACCTTCTGCCACTAGACCACAAGCTCTTTGGTACAGAATTTCCAGCTCATAGCCAAGTCATTTAACAAGTCATAAGCTGAAAAACCAGAGCCATTTAAATTAAGTTTAAGGCGGAGACCAGACCCACTACCTTGTCTTGATCAGGAAACAAGCAGCCACATTCCCACCAAGTCACATCAGGTCTATGAGGGTCTATCAAATAAGGACCAATGCACTTGGCAGTCCTTGTGTGATGGGATTTTCAAACCTATAGCTACAGTCTTGGATACAGAGCTATATATCTAATAAATAACACATTCTGGCATGCTAGAATCCTTTAGTAACTCTGTTTGGTCACTAGGGGATTTTCAAACCTGTCTGATAGATAAAGAGTATATTTGCCAGTGCTCAGTTTTCATTTAAAAAATTAATTACAAAAAATGAGGTGTAATTACCATACTTTGGCCAAAATATGTAAGCTCACGTGCCACGTCAAGGCCCCTCATTGTACATGAGTCCTACACTGTTTGTGAGCATTATACGTTTGTAGTGCATTTAAAAATCAAGTCCCCCAGTAAACATGTGACTGAGTAATAAGACCCTGTTGCACTTCCCCTTAACTCAGGGGCTATAGTGAAATAGCTAAGAGCTTTTTAGCCCCAGCCAAATTGGTTGGGGCTAAAAAGCTCTTTGCTATTTCACAATTTCGTACAATGAGGGGCCTTGACATGGCACGTGAGCTTACATATTTTGGCCAAAGTGTGGTACTAACACCTCATTTTTT
The DNA here is from genome assembly GCF_017654675.1 of Xenopus laevis. Taxonomy (NCBI): domain Eukaryota; kingdom Metazoa; phylum Chordata; class Amphibia; order Anura; family Pipidae; genus Xenopus; species Xenopus laevis. Next base: position 77,247,709 of record NC_054387.1, on the reverse strand, counting down.
GTAATTATTTTTTAAAGGCAAACCGAGCACTGGCAAATTTTCTCGTTCTCTTTTTGTACAAATATTGGCTTTTTATCGTTTTTGGCAGCTGGTCCAGAATGCGGGTTAGACCAAGCACTGGGACAATGGTGTCTACGGCAGCTGGTCAACGTCACAACAAGAGTTAGACCAAGCACTGACAATTTCTTTCTGTGTCTGTCTGATAGATAGCTGGCTGATTTTGGGGCAGTTATTGGTCAAGCAGGTAGACCTGAGCCCCCCATAGATGAGCTAGTAAGTTGCTGACTCAGTCTGAAAGGGCCAGGTTGGTAGCTTTTAGTTGCCCGTGTATGGTCAGCTTTAAATGAGCTGTCCTTCTTCTGTTCTGCAGACACCAATTCCCACAATGCCAGTGGCTTAACTAGCTGGGAACATACACCATAAGTTGGGGGACCACAAAGGGTTGCTATCTGGTCTAGCTGGCAATATATTAGCCAGTTAATTTCAAATAAGTACTCAATCCTCTCCCGGCCCACTTCAAATCTGCCCCCGGCCTGCCTCCATTTCACCCATTTTTCCCCTCCCTACTTTCTAATTCAGCAGTCAATCTGATAAAACTCAGGTCACAGTCCTATGCTTGACAGATGTCATGGACTCACACCCTAACCTATGATATCATAGCCATTCTCATTGATATCATGGCATGCCCACTGTAAAATGATTCTAAAAAAGGTGGCAACAATAGCACCACTATAATTTGTAATTCACAGACCTATAATGAATGAGAATAGCAGAAGTGTGCAAAATATTGTGGAAAAATAAATTATGACTGGTGGAGAGTTTCCTACTTCTATGCTGTTTCAATGGTACATGTAGTCAGAACCAGCAGTGCAGAAAATACATGTCAAAAGTATTCTTTATTTAACAACAATTATATTTTACAGAGAACTTTAAAATAATTAATAAATAAAAAATAAAGATTTAATCAAAAAGAAATATCCTAATGATAATGGTACATGGCTGTACTGGTTCTAAGTCTCCCAAACTCCCCTTCTCACGTGTATTATTATATCTGCTGCTACTTCTGTAAGATAATACAATGTTTTACATACAGGTGATTTACTTTACTTTTTAGGAACCAATAAAGGGCATATAAACTGAAAAATGTAATTTTGCCAAATAAAAAAAAAAAAGTTATTTTAAACAACTCTTCAGTATAGGTAAATGCCTAATAGTATGTGCATGAATTACACAGGTAACATTTGGGGATTTCTGTCCCCTTTAAGCCAGGCACAAATGCCATCAAATTGTCTCCAATTCATTTACTTGGCTGGACTAATGAGCATTTGCCCTAGGCCAGTGTTGTCCAACTGCTGTAATATCGAGCAATGGAATTTTTCTGGTTTCCATGGAGGAGGGACGATAATGGAAGCCAATGTTGACCACTCCTTGTTTTTAAACCACACCTACTTTAAACTGCACCCATGTTACCACAAGAACTTTTAAGACCATGCCCACACTAATGGTGGAAGCATAGGGACATAGGGAGCTTAGGGCAGGCAGAGTAGGGCACACACAGGGAGCATAGGGCATGCAGAGTATGGCGCACATAGGAAGCATAGGGCAAGCAGAGTATGGCACACAGGGAGCATAGGGCAGACAGAGTATGGCACACAGGCAGCATAGGGCAGGCAGAGTATGGCACACAGGGAGCATAGGGCAGACAGAGTATGGCACACAGGGAGCATAGGGCAGGCAGAGTATGGCACACAGGGAGCATAGGGCAGGCAGCGTATGGCACACACAGGGAACATAGGGCAGGCAGAGTATGGCACACAGGGAGCATAGGGCAGGCAGAGTATGACACACACAGGGAGCATAGGGCCAGCAGAGTATGGCACACAGGGAGCATAGGGCAGGCAGAGTATGGCACACACAGGGAGCATAGGGCAGGCAGAATATCAGGGAGCATAGGACACCCAAATAATCTTAATAATTTTAGACCAATTTCAAAACTACCATTTTTGTCAAAGATTGTAGAGAAGGCAGTTTTGAATCAATTGATGCAGGCCTTGGAGAATAATAATATTTTTGAAAAATTTCAATCAGGCTTTCGGCACAAACATAGTACTGAGTCTGCTCTTTTGAGAATTTTAAATGATTTATTAATGGAGGCTGACTCTGGAAATGTCTCTGTTTTAATTTTGCTGGATTTAACAGAAGCGTTTGATAATTTGGATCATGGTATTCTATTAGAGAGATTGAGAAATTGGGTGGGGTTATCTGGGTTGGCCATAGGTTGGTTTGAATCTTATTTAGTATACTGAAAATTTTTAATGCCAGTCAATGATACTCAATCAATTTATGACCTTTCCTGTGGGGTTCCTCAGGGGTCTATTCTTGGCCCACATCTATTTTCATTTTATATGCTGCCCCTTGGTTTTTTAATCCAACGTTTCAATATTGCTTTTCACTTTTATGCAGATGATACACAGCTTTATCTGTCTTTTAAGAGGAATGATCAGAATGTTATACAGTAAATAATTTAGTTTAATGTTTAACTGCTATTAAGACCTGGATGGATTGTAATTTTTTGATCTTAAATGGAAATAAAACTGAGGTGATGACATTGGCCATGAACAGCGTTCTAATGCTCTGCATGTGGACCTTGGTCTCCTGGATCTAGAGTGAGTATGTCAGTAAGGAACCTGGGTGTTATTTTTGATTCACATTTAGATTTTGGTTTACATACAAATAAACTAGTTCAGTCATGTTTTTTCTAGCTAAGAAATATTGCAAAAATTAGACATGCTCTTTCTTTCCAGGATTTAGAAAGGATTATTCATGCTTTTGTTTCCTCTCGCCTAGATTATTGTAATTCATTATTTACGTGTTTGAGTCAAAAATCTTTGGCTTGGCTGCAGCTAGTTCAAAATGCAGCGGCTCAGCTATTAACAAAATCCAGCCGATTTAATCAAATTAGTCCAGTATTGGCTGACCTTCACTGGCTTCCGGTGAAGTTTAGGATTGATTTTAAAATGTTTCTATTAACTTATCAAGCATTACATAATAAGGCTCCAGAATATATTTCAGAGTTGTTGACTGTTTATAATTGCAGTAGGTCACTACGGTCCTCTGGACAAGGATTTTTGAAGATTCCTAGAACAATATTGAAAGGGAAAGGTGATTGCAATGTAGTGTTGTTGGTATGGATTATGGGAATGTAATGATGTTTTTATAATGTATTGGATGTTTATTTCTCTGTGTATATTTTAATTTTGTTGTAAAGCACTTTGTAGATATGCTTTGAAAGGTGCTATGTAAATAAACTTTTACTTACTTACTTACTAGAATATTGCACACTGAGAGCATAGGACAGGCAGAGTATAACACATACAGGGAGCATAGGGCAGGCAGAATATGGCACACAGGGGGCATAGGGCAGGCAGATTCTGGCACTCACACAGGGAGCATGTGGAAGAATGTATAGAGCAGGAGACAGGGAAACCTATCAGGACAACTCTAAGATGAACAGTTCATACTGTACTACACAGTAGCGATCCTAGAGGGGGGCAGGCCCTGGTGCGTGACGCGCAACCGGGCCCGCCCCCTCCGTACGACCGCATTTGGCCGCATTTGGCGTACGGACTGCTGGGGGGCCCTGAGGGGGTGCGGGCCCTGGCCCGCTAGCACCTCCTGCTCCCCCGGTAGTTCCGCCACTGGTACTACATACAGTGACACAGTGTTGGTGCCGCTTCAGCATTTTGTGTGAGGTGTGAACAGGTGAACAATGAGGGCACTTTCAGTCTGTGTCTGAGGTGTGAACAGTGCAGGGCTTTAGTGGTGTGAACAATAGATGTGTCACAGGTGTGAACAATGCAGTGGGATTACACGTATGAACAATGCAGGATTTTATCTGAATTTGAGGTGTAAACTATGCAGGGGCCAGTTAATCTCTGTAGTGATAACTTTTAAATTTACACAAGGTAAGCAGACACAGCAGGCAAACTTTCATGTGTGTAAAGTTCGAATTTTAGTGGTATTAGAGTGGGAAATTTTGGCTTTGCAAACACTTTGCCTCTCATGTGACAATAGAATAGCGATTGCAAGTTTTATAGTTTGCGCAGTGTATGTACCGTATATACTGGAGTATAAGCCGTCCCTAGTATAAACCGAGGTTCCTAATTTTACCTCCAAAAACTGGGAAAGCTTATTGACTCGAGTATAAGCCGAGGGTGAGAAATGCAGCAGCTTCTGGTAAGTTTCAATCAAAAAATTGAGGGTTTCTGCTCCCATCGGAGGTGCCGGCATCTTGTTTTTGGATGCCGGCGACCATTCTTGGACTATTCGTAGGCGCCGGCGACTATTCTTAGACGCCGGCGACCGTTTTTGAGCTTGACCCGAGTATAAGCCGAGGTAGAGTTTTTCAGCATATTTTGGGGGCTGAAAAACTCAGCTTATACTCGAGTATATACGGTAATAACATTTTGCAATCGCAGACCATTTTTTGCAAAATAATATTTAACGAAACTCCAGAGCAGGTGTTGCATTTTGAGAATTTTCTTGCATTTCCCCCTATTTCTCTAAAACCACAAAAGCCATGAAAGTTATAAAAAGATCCTAATATAAAAAGCACAAATGAAAAACAATGCTGAACGATTGGAAACAAATATAAAGATCTCTAAAACCCCTTTTTGGACAATTAGTAGTGGAAAAAAAAAATCTGAAAACCTCTGAAAGCGTGAATGGTTAAAAAAGTCCAATAGGATAATCGCAGCTCCCACTGACTTCCATGGGACCTCGGCTGCTTTTACTTGGCAAAGTTTTGCATTAGAGTTTTTCATGGTTTTTTCACTGAAATTTTTTTTGAGTTTTAAAGAAATAAAGAAAAACTATTTTTAGAGAAAAAACTGAATAAAAGAAATCACAATTTTCGTAAATCAGCACTTTTACTTTTTTACTAATTTGATTTCAAGTTTAAAAAAATCAAATGCTATTTTTTTGAACATTGGTAATTTGCATGTGTTCTTTTTCACAATAAAATGGGACCTGTTATCTAGAATGCTTGGGACCTGGGGTTTTCCAGATAACGGATCTTTACGTAATTTTGATCTACATACCTTAAGTTTACTAGAAAATCATGTAAAACTTAAATAAACTGAATAGGCTGGTTTTGCTTCCAATAAGGATTAATTATATCTTAGTTTGGATCAAGTAGAAGGTACTGTTTTATTATTACAGAGAAAATGTTAATGGGTTTCTGGAGAACAGATCCCAAACCTGTATTAATGTACTATAGTAGCTAGAGAGTAAAGTGTAAATGGAAACTCCATGTGGCACAATTTTTTTTCCTTTGTGACCAATTCAAAGCATTGCATTTTCTCCATAATTTCTACAATTATTACATTGTGTTACACACATGAAAAATAAAGTTACAGGAGTCACTGCACACATAAATATTCCTGTACAGGGCATGATATATGAAAATGTCATTGTGCAAGCTCAGAATAAAGGACCACCATGCATCGTGGAATTCTATTAGAGCCACTGCTGTAGCGTTATTAAGGTTAAATCAGCTGAGGACAAACACAGTGTCAGGTGATAATGACAGATGAGCAAATGATTTCAGTAAAACTTGAATTAGGGAGGAATCAATGTGATTTGCTATATTAAAATGGATTCACAAATTGATTTGAATTGATTCGTACAACTGTTTGCAGTTACATGTGATTGCTACTGAAGTGGCAATTTGAGGACAGACCATCTTGGACTCCAAGTTAAAGGTGTTGATTGTTTCTAGAAACACTGTCTGATGGCTGTACTAGATATTAGAGCTGAATTATACATGTGTTCAACATGGGTAAGTTATTATATTTATTACACAATGCAGATAGATTCTCTCATGTCCCCTTCAGGATTGTCCAGAATCATTGCTGGAACTCATGTGGAAGGTTGGGGAATTCATAATGATATACGAACATATAGTGGTTGATCTATTTCTTGGAAAGATTAAGCCTCCCTAAATCTATGGAGGAATATCCAGGTGTCCTTTACAGGACAAAAAAGGACCATAAACTCCCTGCTTTGGTGCCACCAGTGGCCTCACACATTATAATTAAAGAGGATTTTGGAATAGAGAGAATACAGGCATACCGGGTAATTAACTTGTAAGTACAGCAGAACAAAACACTTTGATATCCTACCCTGCAGAGTGCCAGAGATGAAGTCAGTGTAAAAGGAAACATTTTTTAAACAATAGGTAAAAACTGATCTACATATCCCCTCATTGGTGGGTAAACAAATATGAAACGTTTTAATAGATTTTAAGATGGCAGCACAGAGCTTAAAGTAATAGCATCAGGGTGTAGTATGATCAATGCCAGTTTCAGCTCCAAAAGAATCCGCATTTACAGTGGATAACAAATATGGGGTCGGATTTACAAAGATTGCCAGTAACTTGCACAAGTGCAGCTGCCCATTGCAACCAATGATACCTTTGCTTTAATTTTCTGATACTAGATATATTAAACCTAATTGCTGATTGGTTATTATGAGCAACTGCACTTGTACAAGTTAGCCTTTATGTTGTTAAATGAGCCGTAACGGTGTTAGTGATAAAGGAAATAAAATGCCATACATTGCTCTGCACACACGTGAAGCATGAAACACCTTCTCATATAAAATGAGACTGTTGCTGCCAATAAATATTTTATTTGCAGGGGCTGAGCAAACAGACACCTTTTATGATCTAAGGATCATAGAATGTTACCAGCATGCCGGCACTGCAGATTCTACGTTTCTGGGTTTCTCTTTCATCAGTACTGTGATGTGTGTTACCAGACAAAGATCATAGTCAGCCAGCACATAAAGGGTTCAATAGAAATTAAAACAGTTCACATTATAGTGTTACTGGCATTTAAATGTTGTTTTTCTGGCTGGTCACAACTATACAAAATAAAGTATTACTTTTGCTTGCAAAATATTAGAAATGAGAGTACAATAAAAGTATCCATACATTAAAGAATACCAGATTTACCACATTCTCCTAACCATTCCTTAAAGGGATACTGTCATGGGAAAAAAAAAAAAATTCAAAATAAATCAGATAATAGTGCAGCTCCAGCAGAATTCTCCACTGAAATCCATTTCTCAAAAGAGCAAACAGATTTTTTTATATTCAATTTTGAAATCTGAAATGGGGCTAGACATTTTGTCAATTTCCCAGCTGCCCCTGGTCATGTGACTTGTGCCTGCACTTTAGGAGAGAAATGCTTTCTGGCAGGCTGCTGTTTTTCCTTCTCAATGTAACTGAAGGAGTCTCAGTGGGACATGGGTTTTTACTATTGAGTGTTGTTCTTAGATCTACCAGGCAGCTGTTATCTTGTGTTAGGGAGCTGTTATCTGGTTACCTTCCCATTGTTCTTTTGTTTGGCTGCTGGGGGGGGGGAAAGGGAGGGGGTGATATCACTCCAACTTGCAGTACAGCAGTAAAGAGTGATTGAAGTTTATCAGAGCACAAGTCACATGACTTGGGGCAGCTGGGTAATTGACAAAATGTCTAGCCCCATGTCAGATTTCAAAATTGAATATAAAAAAATCTGTTTGCTCTTTTGAGAAATGGATTCCAGTGCAGAATTATGCTGGAGCAGCACTATTAACTGATTCATTTTGAACATTTTTTTTTTCCCATGACAGTATCCCTTTAAACAACCACAAACCAAGATCCATCAATTGCTACAGTCTATATTACTCTTTCCTCCTACACTGAAGTTTACTGTTGCCATTACACAGAAAGTGTTCATGTTCCAACAAATCAGTGTGCATCAAACAGCCAGATGGTCACTCTACAAAATACATTTGTTCTGCTTCAAGGTTCAACAGCAGCAGTGACTACTGAACCACTCCAATCAACACTTGGCACTGCACATTGTGATGGCAGGCTGGTGTATGGCTGCCCACCAATAAAACTGAGTGATTCAGCTAAAAACTTATGATTTTTACATACAACATATATCAACACTGGATATATATCCAGCATCGGATTGGAGGGTCCAAGGCCCACCTACAGGGTTCCTCATTGCTCGCTCCTTGCCTCTTGCCCCAGCCACAAGCCGACCCCCCACACCTGCACGTACCTGTTCTCTAGTTGTGGGCCCAATCAGGGCTGGGGGTGGGGGATCATGGGTCTCAGAAAGGCGTGGGTCTAAAACAGCAGGGCCCACAAGTTTTTACCTGGTGTCCCACTGATCCCAATCTGACCCTGTATACTTCTGCAAACTCAGGTGTCTTATTTCTCTATGAATATACAGCTTAGACACTTCCATTGTACAGTAGCCTCACTTACAGTTGACAGGGCAGAAATTTAAAGAACTGATTTGCTAAAAAAGATGACATCCTAGGATGGCACCATACATAGTTACATAGTTAAATTGGGTTAAAAAAAGACAAAGTCCATCAAGTTCAACCTCTCCAAATGAAACCCAGCATCCCTACACACACACCTCCATACCTGCACATAAATGATATATACCCATATCTATACTAACTATAGAAAGTCATTGAATTCTTCAGCAAGACCCATTTTAGAGTTGAAGTTTTATTGCTGTATGATTAATTATATGGCAGTATCAGCAATGTGTTTGGCTTACAATCCATTCCACTCATTAAATGGGGTAGTTGAATAGTTTTAGCTACATCATGTATATTGTAGCTTAATTCCTCTAGGAGGAGGGTATCAGAAAGCTGGAAAGGTCAGGCCTGTCACCCTAGTACTTGTCATAGATAAAAACCATGCGCCCCACCAGTGGTGCATTTCTTCCATACACAAACACACAGGGCAATTTCATAGGGAGTTTTATTTACAACAGGATGAAATGCACAACATGATAATGTTGTCATGATCATATTTTCCTTCTTCAACTAAATTATTACAAAAGTCCCTATTTATGATGCCATTACCAAAACGGGTAGGGGCCAGGTTGGACTGGAAACCTTATATAGTATTGTGTTAAAGGGGTGGTTCATCTTTAAGTTAACTTTTTTATGTTACAGAATGGCTAATTCTAAGCAATTTTTCAATTGGCCTTCATTTTTTCTTTTTTTATAGTTTTTTAATTATTTTCCTTTTTTTTCTGTCTCTTTCCACCTTTCAAATGGGGGTCACTGACCCCATTTAAAAACAAATTCTCTGTAAGGTTATAAATGTATTCTTATTGTTACTATTTATTACTTATTTTTCTATTCTGGTCCACTCACAGTCCAGTCTCTTATTCAAATATAATAAATAAATAAAAAACAATTGCAAATTGTCTCAGAATATCCCTCTCTACAACATACTAAAAGTTAATTTAAAGGTGAACAACCCGTTTAACAACTGTACCTGGCAAAGGCCCATAAAGGGTTTCTAATATCTTCCACCTTGTATTCTGATAAATACACCCTCTCCCTAATGTAAGAAAATGATCCCCAAAGTTGGACTCTTCCTTTCCCCTGTTGCTGGAGTGCAGCGCCAATTGGGAATCAGTTTAAATAGTCTAACCACCAAATCATAGGCTTGACATAAGCATCTCTGTGGAAGAACAAAGTGGGGTCACAGAGGCGCTGAATTTGGAAGGTGGACTGTGTATGCTGATTAGCAAACAACAAAGCATTTTCCTTTTCATGATAAAGTCTAAATCAGCATGGCTTCTATTTAAAGCAGGAAGAGACATAAACTGATCAAAGTGAAACACATATATGGCATGTGCAGATCCAACTGCCTATCTGGAAAGTATTTTTCCAAATGAATCTGATGTGTCATTCCTTCAACAGAATGGAAAGGAACACTAATGGGAAGATGTATCCAATGCCAGTTTTATTAGTTCTTGATGAAAAAAATCACTTTCTCCACATTCTTGCTTTTTTGGTAGGTCACTACTTCTAATTTCCCTATGACATGCAATAGTGGATACAATATTCTTTCTATAACTTATGTGTTGTTTGCAGACATCCATTTTAGCAGAAATATTGCCAGTAGTGAGACCTGGTTGTTATATATGAATAATATGTAGAATAAATTAGAATATGCCTTGATAGAATTACAGATGACTCGAAATGCTATAAAGATACTCAATGCTTAAAGATAAGAACTGCAATAACACTGTACATAATCTTCAGCCAGCAAGCTATACTGGAGATGTAAGTTATCCCCATGTACCCTAAACCTCATATTCTGGAATTGTGCAGTTCCTCCTAACTTTCCTTGTCATTTCTAGTAGGCTGTGCACCATAAATTGTTGTGTGTACTTGGACAACTGCGTGGCTCAGCCTCAGAGAGACCATAAGATCCTTCTACCATCCTGCAGCATAACAATCATGTAGAAAACTCTTGACTCTCAAACTTCCCCAAATATAATAACTAAATATCACCTACCTTTTAATATCCATAATTCAGCCAATATAAGTCTTTCCTTCGTCCCTTTGGAACACAGACACGCGAGAAATGAGGACTTATTGACACCGTAGCTGTTGTACAGGTATGGGATCTGTTATCCAGAATGCTCTGGACTTAGGGTTTTCTGGATAACGGATCTTTCCATAATTTGAATCTTCAAACCTTAATGCAAACATTAAGAAAAAGCCAATAGGCTGGGTTTGCTTCCAATAAGGATTGATAATATCTTAGTTTGGCTCAAGTTCAAGGCACCGTTTTATTATTACAGAGAAAAAGGAAACACTTTTTAAAATTTGGATAAAATGGAGTCTATGGGAGATGGCCTTTCTATAATTCTAAGATTTTTGGATTATCGGTTTCCAGATAACTGATCCTATACCTGTACCATGTAGAACTCCTACTCTGCAGCTTAACTGAAGCATCTGGCACACACATTTTATGCCATTCCCACTGAAATGAAGGATGGGTTTTATGTGCATCAACAAAATATGTCAGTATAATTATCGCAGCTTTTAATTGTCATTTTATACAACATTTTGTCACTAGCAATTTTTACAAACAAAATCAAACATACAGTATAAGAGATGTAGCCTGTGCCAGAAGTAATTTTGTTCCACCCAAAATGTACTGCTTTAAATGCATTTAAGAGAAAGTGTAACTTGAACAGGGAAAAAAAATGGCATAAAAGCAGTTAAAAATAGTAACGTTAAAATGTAAAGAGCTCAAAAAGAAATGCCTGTGAAAATCTGATAAACGCACACAAGCCACAGGCAATCAGAGAGGGGGATTTCACTGCCGCGTTTCATCACAATGTTTGTACATGCTTGAGCTACAATTTCCCCCGGTATGTAACAAACAGAATTTGTAAGTCTGGGGAAAGTCTATGAATCTCACTGCCTTGGAAAGGGGAGTTAGTAGGGCTTTTGGAAATTCCAGATACCTGTACTCTGCTGAGTATACACCAATATACACACACACAGTCACTCTAAGGCATACACGTATACATATGAAGAAACAAACACAGTCATATACTGACATCCATACACACACATGTACACACACAGTTCCATTTTAAATGCTGCCATTAGTGTGCAGGGAAAAGGATAATTTTTTTTGTATTTACATTTTCTTCAGTGACAAAGGCAAATGTCACCCTTAAAACTCCCAAACTGGAATGATTTCTAAGAAATCATTTACTGTTTTTACCAACAAATGCACTTATTTAAAGGTTATTCTTTGAATGTCAGCTGCTCAAATGTTCATTTATGTGTTAAATCTAAACTCGTCTAGCAGGAGAGAGAGATAATAAACACAAACCTATACCTTAAGGGGAAAAAAAAGAGACTCCAAATCCACAATAGAATATTTTAAGCTACTAAATGACATGTCTTTTTTTGGTAGCTGAAATGAGTGCTGTGTATCTTCGCTCACCGCTGATCACAGGTAAAAACTTATGAAGGAAAATTGAAATTACAGAGAGCATACGGAATGCAATCACAAGGATAACAAGGAGCCAGTTATAACCTAGAAGGTAGTTAACTACTTTAAAGAGAAATCTTCTTAGTATCCGCTAGCCTTGATTGAAGCAAGTTTCATACGCTGCTCCTTCAATAAGCAAATAGCAATTGGGAAACAGAGGAGATCTATATGCCTCATTTTCCAAGGACATTAACCTCTTTCCTGCCCTTGTTTGTTCACAAAGATTTGAAGGTCAAAACCAAGGGACTAGGCTAGCTACATATAAACACAAGGAGACACTTAAGAATAGGTTCAAGGACAAGAAGAAAAACTGATAGGGCCCCTTCATCACGGGATTTGCTTGGCAAAAGTAGAAATCCTATTTAAGCAGGTGTTGGAATTAAGATGTCCTGGAGGACATCCCACATTAAGACCGATATTTTACTGTTATTACTACTGCAATGCTATTCTTCATTGTGCCTTTTATTGATAACAGCGTGTAAAAACAAACAAAGCAATGAACCATGCATGCCCACCTGTTTTTTTTTTCTTTATGTATTTTTTTCCCATATTTTTGTTACTGTTTGTATTAAAAGCAATAAAAAAAAGATTTCAAATATAAAAGATATTCATCCATCGTTAGTATGTACCATGTTGCTGAAGCTCCAGAAATTGTGGAGCTTCTTATTAGTTTTCTACTAGTGACTTATAAAAATTTAGATGTGAACGTTCAAAGTCACATTTTTTGGTCCCTTTAGGTAATATTATGGGGCAGATTTATCAAGGGTCGAAGTGAAAATTCGAATTAAAAAAATTAAAATTTCGAGCCATTTTTTGTGTAATTTTGTGTACGACTAGGGAATTTTTCAAATTCGAATATCGAAATTTATCATGTACTGTCTCTTTAAAAATTTGACTTTGACCGTTCACCATCTAAATTTTTATAAGTCACTAGTAGAAAACTAATAAGAAGCTCCACAATTGCTGTTTTAGCCTATGGGGGGACCTCCTACAACCCATTTGGAGTCAATTGGTGGACTTTGAAAAATCGAAGAATTCAATCGAATACGATGTTACTTCGATTAGTACGATTCGAATTTGAATGAGAACGGCCTATTCACCCGAAATTTTTTTTGATTTTTTAAATAAATTTCGGTTGGTCTTTTTTTACTGCTTCAAAGTTTTTTTATTCAAAATTCGACCCTTGATAAATCTGCCCCTAAGAGTTTTCCGTCCCAGGCAGGTACTTACAGTAGGCCCTTAAGGTTGTACTCAGAGTACCTCTCCTCAGACCAGAACTTACAGCAGACTCAATAAGATAACACTGAGAGTGTCCTCCCCAGTAGTGATGTGAGTGTCAGGAAAAACTCAACCCGAACCCAACCCTAACACACAAAATCTTAACCTGCACCCGACCCTATCCTGCAAAATGTTGCCATTGTAGAACCCACACTGGACCTGTACCCACGTCTTCTCATTCTGTACGCTACGTCTTTGCGTACCTCTGGTTCCAAAACATGGAATCTTCGCGAGGCGAGGACAATTGTACTTCCCCGGTCTGACCAGCAACCAACCTGAACCCGCTATGATTGGCCGAATTTCAACCCAAACCCACTCAACCAATTTTCAACCTGCAGGTCACCGAGCAGGTCACAAAGGCCCACACTTATCCTATGTCCTTAGGGTACCATTTAGAGTGTCTTCCTTAACAGGCACTTACAACAGGTCCATTAAGGTACTACTGATAGTGTCCTTTTTCAGACCGCCATTAGCTTATTTTCCTCTTTATGGGTACAGCAAGTTTTCATTTTACCATCCATCAATGATAGCACTAGTGAGTCCCAGTTACCTATAGCACATCACATACTCAACCAGGAAGGATATTATTATGTTGGTTTCTTTTTGGGGCCACTAAGTCTAGCTACAATTTTATTATTATCTCCAGGGTGCATCATA
>NC_054387.1:77203884-77231384 GCF_017654675.1 Xenopus laevis | reverse complement strand
CCAGACCACCGTGAGTAGTGCAGCATCAGGAGGCACAGGCCAGCCCTGCCCTTACCTTGCGTGTCTTAATAAGTGGTCAGACTGGGCCAGTGGGACACCAGGAAAAACCCCAGTGGGACTCATGTTGACCCAAACCTGCTCCTGCTGAAGACCTGGCCTCCCCTGATTGTGGTGGCAAAAAGAGAATTCAAGGTAAGAGCTGGGTAAGAGGGGGCGTAAGGGTGTTGTGGTGCCGGGCCTCACATTTGGGGCAGGGGGCCCAGGGATGGGGTGGGAACCCATAAGGCAGCAGTTTCAGTGGGCCTGGACCACCGAGTCCAACGCTGCACGTTGTAATTATCAAGTGTAGCCTTTGAAGCAATGCTGACCTGATTTGAAGCATTATTTAATTCACTGTAAGCTTTTTTTTATGATAACAGTGCAGTGCAATTTTCAGATACGAATCAACATGTTTTTTGCTCACAATGCAGCTTTTCCTCCGCCCCCCAGAATTCCTGCATCATTGCAGACATGCATAGGGTTGCACCTGTTACAACTGCGCCTGATGTGTCAAAACAAACATAGTTATGCTTGTACATTTTTTCATGAATGGCGGCTAGCTTCTTTATAGTGTAAATTGAACTAAAAACAGCATTAGCGTCTGTTTCTCACTTACTGACAACAACCTGCTGTGTTGAATTACTACCACATTTCTTGTGCTAGGAGTTCCATGGTTCGCCAGTGTTAAAATGGCCATAGACATGCAGATATATCCTTATGTCGGATGAACAATCGTGCATTGCAATCTCCCGGCCTACAACTAACCATTCAGATTAAATTAAGTAAAAAGAACAAAACAGACAATGTTCTGGCCATTAATTGACAGACAGCAATTGTATGAAGGTTATGTCCAACAAATAGTAGTGACACTCTCCCCTTGACAACGTCAGATAAGCAATACACAAAAAGATATTATTGTTAGCCAATAGAAATTGTCTAACCTGTTCGATCGACTAAATGACCAATTGCCATGGTATGAAAAATGTCGGCATGGTCTACACACGGTCCGAAAATCGTACAAACTTTCACTTCGTATGACTTTATCTTTGCATCTATGGCCAGCTTTACCAGGCACACAAATCATGCTGTATTTGCTGGAAGTAGTTTCCGTGAATAGTGTCAATACACACCTCATTACACCCAGTTTTTTTCGATGCACTTGTGGCTGCATTCATAAATAAGGTTTTTTTTTCTCTCGTAGCTACGGGCTCATTTACACAAATGCAGGAATAAGATAAATATATAACAACTAATTACAGAATCCTCCAAGAGTAAAACAGAGGGATGTAAGCATTGCATGAGAGGTCACTGCTTACTCATACAATGCTTATGTAAATAATCCTAATTATTTTCAGCCTACCAATGAAGCCAATGTACTGTACAAGCACTCCCCTCCTTTATCCTATGTATTCTTTCCTCTCACTTGTATTATCCATTTTCTCCTCCACCTTCTTCTGTTCTTCAATCTGTTTCTCAACAATCAATATAGATAATAAGTCTCCCACCCTTGGCCCCTTTCTTCTCCAAACTTCAGCATATTAAATTGATTGCAAATCTTTAACAGGGCATTTTGCATTATCACTTTTCTCCTCCTTAGCAAAAATACTTGTGATAGCTTATCGCTTCATGTGGGCTCTGAGCCACAGATAGAATCCAAGATCTGACCTTGGTGTGATGCCTGATTTAAGATGCCCAGAGGAGTCATAAACCTTTAGGGACCCAATACTATTACACACATTGATGGTGAAGCTGAACGTACCCTCCGTACTACAGTTTATAAGCTGTTTACTGTCAATAAAAATATTTCAAGACAATGTATAAAGAACATATGAAAGTTCATGTTCATATTGCATATGGCCTTTTTCTCTGTGTTTTTTAAATAGTTATTCGTTATTCTCTATATACTTCTCTATATACTTGCTGGAGTCAGCCGGAATAGGATTCTACTGTTTTTTGTTATTACTTTTAACACTTATTTTCTATGGATGCCCCCACTTATTTAAATAATATTCTTCTATTTAAGTTACTGGCTGGTGATGAAGATGAATTCTAGCAAACAGATAGCATTGCTCTAAACCTGAAATCTGCAGAATAACAATGTATTTAATAAATAAAAAATGAAGAGCTAGTAAATAAATAGTACATAGCAGTATCCACAGCATAACAAAAGTTTAAAGGGGACATAAACCTTCCATCTGAGGGTTATTCCACTACAATTTTAATCACGTTTTCAAAGTTAAAGCATGGTGGAAGCCATAGAAATAGATTCTTAAAGCACTAAACAACCAATTGTTTGGTGCCAGTGAGCAAATAATGCATGAGATCCTCCAAGAGGATTCTTATTTATTCTTTTTCATTAAATTCCCCCTTCTTGGTTTCAACTGTCGGCAAAACATTAAACACATTTTTAGCTCTGGACATCTGATCAGAACTATATCCACCATCTGAGTTGTGAAACAGTGAAATACTGGCAAAGCAAGTATTGCACAATATGTTAATCCCAATATGTTAGGTAACAGTGGAATGACTGCATTAGCACTAATAGGTTGATTCTCACTGGGCAATTCTCTTACATCTGTAATTAAGCCTGAGATGTCTAATTTGGAAAGCTAGAATCGGGAAAAATATAGGTTTATGGGAATATGGGGATGTAAATCTTTGCCATAACTCTCCTATTACACTCCCAACCTCTTCAGAGCAGATGGTCCAAAATATAATTATGGAATAAAATTAAAGTTCACCTACCAGTATTGTATCAGTAAATCTGCTGTTAACAAACATAGGGGATTACTGTCCAATTCTGATTTTGATTATCTTGCAATAAGTGAGCTGCTAGCACTTTGCAACAGTGCTTCATGTTACTGGATTAAACTTCCTAGAATGTTCTACCCCCACAACATAGAGTATTTGGAGTAATCTTCCCTGTAATATTAGAATGATTTCATCTATTACTATCAAGTCCCAGATCATACATGCAGCTTAATTTATAGTATAAAGGAAATGTGTGCTCATCACTAAACCCTTATTATTTGAGGGTGGGACCACAACATTCTTACAAAGACAAGAAATCCTCTGCACTCATTATCAATATACACTGAGGCATCTTGAGCAAAGAGGCACTAAAAATGACCTCCTTTTTGTAACAAAAAAGGTATTGTCTATATATAACTTCTATATATTGATCATATATCAGATATGGGAAGCATGGAGGTTCAGTTGGAAGTACTTCCACCTTACAGTGTTGGGGTCCTGAGTACAACTTTAGGATAGTCACTGTCTGCAAGAAGTTTGTATGTTCTCTGTGTTGGTACTCCAGTTGACTCCCACACATACAGGTACATTAGCTCCTCATAAATTGACTATTGAGAGTGACTAAATAAATGTACAAAGAATGTAAACTGTATTGGGGCAGGGACTGATGGGTCAGTGCTATATATATATATATATATATATATATATATATATATATATATATATATATATATATATATATATATATATATATTTTTTTTTTTTTACAAAAAAGACCAGCAACACCGGGATATTTGTGCATGTGAACTGTTTACATCTGCATGTGCTGCTTACAAGACTTGCCCCGAGAGAGGGCCGAAACGTTGGAATACAGGAGTGATGTGTCAATAAAACTGTTTGACAAAACTGCTGGAGTGCTGGTCCATTTTGAACTGTAGATATTATACTTTGACCGTGCACCCACCATTGACCAGTGTATAAGTGCAGGTATTTTCGGATATTATATATGTTATATATATATCTATATCTATATCTATATATATATATATATATATATATCTATATATATATATATATATATATATATATATATATATATATATATATATATATATATATATAATATTCAAGCTGACCAACAATGTCAAAGTAGTAGTGGATAGCATCTATCCCCCACAACGGCAATTTGGGAGTTTAAGCCTTGGAAAGTAAGTTGCAGGTCCCTGTGAAAAATGTATGATGACAATAGAATTCTTATTTATGGACAAACAATCCCTAAAGGCAGGGGATTTTTTAGTTGCTTGCCATACAAAATGTCTCTATGTCCTTAATATATTAATATGGGTGAGTGCAGAGGATTTATTGTCTTTGCAAGCAGGATAATTTACATTTGCGAACTTTTTTTTACATTTCATGTCCAATTCCGTGGTAGGTTTGCCTTATAACGTAGCTGCAATATCTATACTGTCTGTGAATTACAAATGTGTGAATGGGACAGGCAAGGAGATGTTAATGCATTGCTTTGCCAAAACTGCTGTGCATGCTCAGAAAGCACGGCTACGGAATTCAGAAAACACTGATGAAACTATTACGACTCCATCTATTTGTTCATGGCACATATCATTATTCACGAAATTCAAGAACCGTAATGATGGAAAATCACACAGAAAGAAAAGCAAAGAAAAAGAACTGTCAGAGAGGATGGTATTTTTATTCAAGGAATTCAAGAGGTCCATAATGATTGAAAATGACAGTGAAAAGCAGAGACAAAACAGGGATTCCATAAATGACATGAAACACAGTAAGAGTATAAGGGGGAGGACAGTCACACTAGAAACATACAGGAAGGCTTTTAATGCTATTTTAAACACTACTCCTGCAAGTATAAACCAAATATTCATTTTTTTTTAAATATCTGTTATACTCACAATTCTTGTGTATGTTTTCTTGGGGAATTCAATTTTTTTTAGTTTTAAATGAATTAATCTAATATACCGTATCTATCAGAAGCCCAGAACATGCAAGGAGGTTCAAGCTCACCAAGCTAAAAGCAAAGAAAGAAAACCTACGTGTGTTTATCCAGCCAATGCATGCATTACACACCATACGACAAAGCCTTTTTTATGTAAACTTACTAGTAGTACAGTCCACTGGATAAACTACTGAAGTCCTCTGATGTCATCTGGCTTGTATGAGCCACTGCAGTCAATATTTACTGATATATATCAGTCATACTGACTGACACATACATATGCAGTTTGGTAAAATATTTTTGATAGGTCACTTATTATAATACATATAATTTGTTAATTAAGTATTCATTCTAAAGCTATAGTTTACCTTTCAACTGTAAAACTGGTGAACTACTAGATAGTTTGAACCATAATAAATCAGCCTCTAAGGCTAATGTCACATGTCTCTTCCAGCTCAGAAATGGCCAGTCTAATACTTTGTAAATAATGTAAGATTTAATGAATGACATTTGTACTAACTATATTTAAAGCAGTGGTATAGCAAAATGACTATTGGCCCTTGCACAAAAATATGCAGGACCACCTCTTATTGTCCCAAGCACCTAAATTCCCAATGATCCCCTTTCTTAATACCATTCCCTGTGCTGGAACAAAGTGATCACTGATATAAGTTTTAACCTCAAGGAACTCCCAAACTCCCCAGGGCTGTCCCCTGCTGTCAGGAAAATACTGCCAATGACCAAGAAATCCAGCTTTATTCCCTAGTTAAGAAAACAAACAGTACATTTTGATTGTATAGGGGCATCTGAACCAAATAATATTTCAAAACACCTTTATTTAGAATTGAGACATTATGCTTTATCAATACACCTGAAGGCACAATGACCACAGCCTCAATGTTTCAGTTGTGCAAACCTGAGGAAGGGGGAGGAGCCTCCGAAACGTTGTGTGGAGATCCCAATAAAGCACTGAAAATATTAACACAACTGCTACGTGAGTGCCATGTGATTTTTCCATAGTTCTTATTGTCTAATGAAGCTGTCCTATGCAACAGAGCTTCCAGATAGAGCACCACATCATTTGCCACACGGAAATTGGGACTATATTATTGTGTTAATGCAGTGAGAAAGAAAGCCTACTAAAGATTCAAAATGTTTTAATTTTCCTGAGTTCGGGCATAATATGAAACGAATGTCACTTTCACATCAGCTAGTAAAATATTACCATTGGGATCCTTAAAGGCCAATATTACCATTGGGATCCTTAAAGGCTTCTAGTACTTGTATTTGCAACCCATTTCTCACAAAAATTGCTACATCTTTAGTTTTAGTTGTACTATTAGCCATATGAACCCTCTGATAGTTTTAGGATAAGAAGTTATGGAGAAATGAGTCTCCTGAAGGAGTAAGAGATCAATTTGGAGAGAGTTATAATATTGGAAGTTTTTCCTTCATTTTTAAGGGAAATTAAATCCCTGAACATTATGGGATAATACTTTCAACCCCATTGTAATAGTAATAATAGAGTAGCATACTTTTACATGAAGGAACCTTGGAAGTAAGGAGATAAATCATATAAAAACATTTTGCAATCGTAAATACGATTTTCATAACCAAATAGCACATATTAACAACAAAAAGGAAAGAAAAAAAAAAGTAAAACAAAAGGTTGTTTTACAGCTCAGTGGAACCGTCTGCTGTTTAGTGAATTTTACCCCTAAGCCCCTAAAACCAAAAAGGGGGAAAGCAGGGTAAAAATCTACTTGAGGGGCAGCAAGATAAATCCGTGGGGCTGACCCCGAAACAGAGTAGCCAATATTGGGCATCGTAGTTGGTACATCTGAAAGTTGTGGCTATCAGTCTGCTTATTTGTTAGGTGTTCTCAGAAAAAGGATGGAGATGATGGTATATTTCAACCTGTCCTTTCCTTAGGTTAACTTTACTGGAAATAACCAAAGGTATCTAATCTTGTGATGCTGAAGGATCATTGGCACTAGTGCTCTGCGTTTCTGTTATGTAATCAGAGCCAGGTCCGTGTAAATTTGAAATCGAGTACCTTGGTATTCCAGGTGCTCTTTCTGTCATGGGGCCTGTAGGATTGCCACCTGTGTTCGATGGTAATGAAAGCATAATATTATGTCTCTAGATCGCCTTCTTACAGGGGACGTAGCCCCCGATGTATCCTGTCACACTCTAAGCATTCCATTGGCAAGTTACGGACAAGTGTAGACAGGACCGCCATCAGAAATCGCAGGGCCCCATACAACAAAATTTCCTGGGCCCCCTGGGCTGCACCCACCGCAAGCCCCACCTACAGGTCGGCCCCCCCCACCACACAGTAAAAAACAAAAAAAATATTGGTGGCTAGGGTTCCCACATGTTAATAAAAAATAAAAAGATATTGGTGGTCAGGGCCCCCCATAAAAAAACATTTGTGGCCAGGGCCCCCCCATTAAAAAATATTGGTGGCTCCCCACATGAGAAAAGAAAAATTGGTGGCCAGGCCCCCCCCACATTATGAGAAAATTGGCGGCCAGGTCCCCTTAAACATCCATGCCTTCCCGAAGTCAGCAGTTCTCAGAAAGATGGGGGGCCCAGCTAACCAAGTAAGTGTGGCATGGCCGGGGCCTCCCTTTCCCTAGGAGCCCCCTACAACTCTCCCCCCTGTCTCACCCTGATGGCTGCCCTGAGTGTAGATAGACTCCATGACAGAAGTGAGGTCAGTTACCGTTTATTGAATGCCTCTTATGCTCCGCATGTTTTGAGGAAACATAGTTGGTGTCCCTTTTTTCTCCCTTCTGAATTTCCTGTGGGCTATCCGGTTATCGCTGTTAGGGATGTAGCGAACTGCCGATTTGGTGTTCGCGAACGCCGTTCGTGAACACCGGCAAAAAATGCGAACGTTCGCGAACAGTTCGCGAACTTCGAACACCTGCTAAAATCGTTCGATTCGAACGATCGAAGGATTTTAATCGTTCGATCTAAGGATTTTCATTCGAATCGAACGATCGAAGCCATTCGATCGAATGCTTTTCATTCGATCGAATGCTTACAATCGTTCGAACTAATGGAAATCGTTCGATTTTTAGCGGTCGAAGGAATTCGAATGGTCGAATGGTCGAACGATCGAATGCGAACTCAAAATGCGAACGTTCCCAAACGTTCGCGAACATTCGGCGGACGCGAACGGTCGAAGTTCGCGCGAACTAGTTCGCGGGCGAACAGTTCGCTACATCCCTAATCGCTGTTGCTTCAAGGTCTTAATAACGCAAGATTCCTGCCCAACTGTGTATTTATGATTTAGTTATTAGGGACTTTTAATGCCGTCGGTGTGAGCACAATCAAGATGCGACCATTTTGGATTGCGGCTCACCCAAGATACAATTATATTCATAATGGGAAATAAAATCCCCAAATTGAACCCCCCCCAAAAAATGGCTAATCAAATTAGCAGCAAGGGGACCGATAACAAAACTGGAAAAAATCTGCAAACCACCCACACCCAAAACAGAAAAAGAATTGCTTGATAGAATAAGATATGTACATAGAATGGATTACTTAACACAATATGGTTGATCATTTTGACAAGGTCTGGTATAACAGAAATTATGGTGGGCACTAGGCTCAGTGCCAGAACTGTGCAGAAACATGAATTATAGGGGAGTCAGGGGTGTGAGATGTTACCATGAACTTCTCAAAGGGTCAGTTGTCCATTGATTGGACACACTGGATTATTGCCTGTTTAAGTGCAGACCGAATGTTGTACATGTGTATATTCTTTCAAACAAGATGTCAAAAGAAAAACAAATATATCTCCCTTTGGACGAGTTGTATGTTTAAATGAAAAACAAACAAACAAACAATACAACTTTTTGGGGAAAAAAATACCACACCTTGAATTACATACCTCAGTATGTGCATGCAGCCAGGTGTACAATGGGGCAGAAACTCGGGAGTTGCTGGGACTAGAGAGCTGAGAGCAATGAGGGATCCTAACTAATGCCACGGTCAACATACTGTATGTGTCCAAAACAAGTAATCTTCACAAAGGTACTATAGGCCCTTAAAAAGCTTGTTTTAGGGCCCTCTAAATACAGGAGCATTGAGAATCCTGCCTGCTTTATGAACACCTGGTTCTCTATTCTTTGTTCTTATGATAAAAGTTGTCGGCATTAAATATAGTAAGGCTGATTTACTAATCTTGGACAAATTTACACTGGGGTGGTAACATCCCACCCAGATAGCAATAAATGTATGAGCCCATGGGACCACTTAGGCCCATCAGGACCAGGAATTCTATATCTTTGGAGTTAAGTATAGGTTTTCCATGTTTTCCCTTTTATTTTACAACTGTGTGTAATTGTATTATTGAATGCATGTCTCTTTTTGTAACATCTTTTTGTATATTGCACTGTTATACCTTTTATAATATTAAAGAGAATTTAATAAGATTGTCTTTGATGCTCTAAACGAACCTAGCCTGAAAGAGTGTAACTGTAAGCTTTAACCCTCTGCATGCTGGAGTACTTGTTGAGTCAGTAGGAACTAACTGACTATAGTGAGAGAGTGTTTAATGCATTGGTGTTATTAGAATTATTACCTGTTAGAGAGAACAGGGGAATAGTCACATTAGGTTTCTATCGCCTGTGAATGATAGATGGTGGCAGCGAATGAGTTGTGGGTGTTGGTTGGTGTTTGGGGTGCTTTTGTGTTAGTCTAACCTGTGTGCAAGGTGTGTGAGAGACTGAGTGAGTGACCCCTGATAGCCACACCTAAAGTCACGTGCGGTTGGAAGTACTGTGTCGGTGACAGATTGCTCTGCGTATCTTGACAGCACTATATAAATAAATGATGATGATGATGATGATCAGTCAAATATTTAACAACTGGCCACACGTGTCCAAATTGTACTGTTGATGCAACTGATTGGCATTCCACTGCATATAATGTATGTGTGTGGCCAAACCCAATTCTAGGTTAGCAAATTCCCAGTACATATATGCACAGTTTAATACACTTGTTTTATTCATAAGGAATCATGGTGTTGCTGGTCTTCTTTGATATATATGGACTTTTTACTGTGCACCCGGGGGATAAAATTGAAGTTGAGTGCTCCAGATCAAAAAATATATATATGTAAGCACAATAATTTAAGGAATTCAGCGAACAATGCCAAAACTGTGGGGTTGGTTCCCAAAACAGTGGATGGGGGAAGAATGATAGAAAATTAGAGGCAAATGGGATTATATGCTATCCAATAAAATTAATAAAAGACAGATGAACCTTAGTAAAATAATCACTGGGCCCAGTCAATTAACCCTGTATGTTATGCATAAAACTCCTTGAACTAGAGCTGTACAATATTGATGATAGTTTTGTATAATACCTGCACCATGTCATGGGATAAGGGGGGCAGATTAAATATTTGACCATGAGCGGAGTACATCCCAAAGCCAAGAAGTCTGAAAACCACCAAGCCGTACACTTAAAGATGTATGTCAAATTTGGCCTCCAACAAACTGGGTCAATTCGGCAATATCTGTTTTACCCCCAGTCGGTGATCAGACCCTGGGGACCTATGTTTAGCCCCATTTCAATGATCATATTATAATGAAGGCCTGCAGAGACCTGTTGGGAGAGGAACGCATTAATGCAGCAATGTAGTCCTTGCCCAATTGGATATTCTAACTTGATAGCTATATTGCTGATCTATGAACCGATAGTGGTCAAGCAGGCCATTAGAAAGGCACCACAGAGAGGCCAATAAGCTGTCAACAAGGTCTGACGGGAGGGTTTGATTTGCTGCTTTATTGCATACAATGCTACTAGGAAAAACAGATTATACTTTCACCAATTCATCATAATACATTTAATAAACAAGTGCAACTTAAAAGAGTATAAAGTAATAAGAACTAATTTCGTTTCGCAGTGTAGGAAAATACATTTGTATGGGAAGCAAAAACATCCTGAAACTGTTCTTATTGCAATGGATATAAAAAAGGAAAATGTTTGGGCAATCTGAAACTTAAAGTTATTGAGGGGGTTATTAATTAAAAGTCGAGTTGTGTTTTTAACAAAAATTTGCTTTTTTTCCACTAAAAAAATAAAATGTTTGGGGATTAAAAAATGCATTTTCAGGTTTTTTGGTTTGGTTTTAACTTGAAAACTCGATCTATTCGAGGTATTCAAAGTTTTTTAGGCCGATAACTCGATCAATTCGCGTGTTTGAGTTTTTCCCCTCAATAGCATTCAATCTAGTTTTTTACATTTGGATGTTTTCATAAACAAGTAAACATTCAAGTGGTGAGTTTATTCAAAGTATAAAAAAACTCACTAACTCGACCTTTAATAAATAACCCCCTTAGATTGATTGGCAAGAAAGTTGAACTCAAGTTTCATTGTTAGTTAAATGGAAAGGTTGAAAAGTGTTTATTCTCTTCATATCATAAATGTACAATTTATATTTCAGCTCCTGTAGTCACTTTCTTATCATCGGGTGTCTTGATAGGTGAGGTGTTTCGGTGCACGGAGGATGGGTTGATGATGGCTCTTGGAGATGGTAAAGCAGAGCAGCTTGAAGGATTGTGAAGAAAGTTCCAGATGTGTTGAACAGGATGAGAGAGCGCTTTTAGGCAGGACACAGCAGAAAAAAATGCAGGAAGCATTGAACATAATCTCATATAATGAGGGACGAAGATGTAAGAAGCCAAAAGAAGGAAGGTGAATTATGTAGGAGTCACAGAATTTAATAGGAAGCCAACAAAGGAATTGGAGAAGTAGAGAGTCTGCAAACGAACTCTGTTAGGACATTATTATTCCAACTGCAGTTTTTTTGCCTCTCTTTGCACTACTATATATATATGTAGTAATCAAGCTGGGAATGATGAGGGATATTTCCTTGACACAAATAAAACAGGAGTCATAAAAAAACCTCACCCAATGTCTTTATAGAAAGCCCGTTTTAGAAAAAGACACACCAGCAATTATTTCTATATGCATAAGAGATGCCATAGTCCTTGCCATATTGGGGTATTCTCCATAGACTTCATTAGAAACAGAACCACAATTAATTTTAATGCATATTTGCATTTACCAATTGGAGCTGCAATGCTTTTTGCCATAGCAAGGCTTTCTCTGTTGTTTTCAATAGAAACATTATAGCAGGTGCTGCAAATTTAATAGCTTATGTACTGATTAGACAGATATGGTATAAACTATTAGGCCAAATGCACCTGGACACCCTAAGAACTCCTACGGATTGGTAGCAAACTGCCTCTTGAAGCAATACCAGCACCACAACAAGAGAGTGATGTCTCATGCTTGACCATCTGGAACCCTGACAGCCAAATATGGGTTTGGCAAATGATAGCCCTCTGATAATAGAAGGCTGAAAATCTGGTTAACAAGAAATAATGGTTTGTGGCTGAAACCAAACCTTCATGTCACTGCCTGACATTACTCCACTTTCATTCTCCAACCTGCAGCCCTGGGCATCATGAGCACTGCTCCACATCTAGTCCCTGTGTATCATTCATTGTGTCCATGATCTTCATTGATGAGCCACAGGTCAGATTGGAGGACCACACAGCTTCACTTGTATCAGTAATCCAATATGGTCGATGCTACTTAAGGTACCTCTGGAGTCAATAACTGTGGGAGCACATCAACAATTTTTGCAATTTGCAGTTGGAGTGGGGAAGAAGAACCAGCCAATGAAATCAAATTTTTGTTTGTTGTGTAGATTTATCTGCACAATAAAATTTGACTAGTGGCCTCGGGGTCAAAATAACATATTTGCGAATAACATATTTGTGAATACTAACAGTTAAATTTTAATTCACTAACTTTAAAACATAGAGACTTGCAGAAAATAGTAATTGTGCCATGTGCAAAAAAATTAAAAGTATGATCAGTTTCCCTGCAGAGCAGTTAGGGACCGTCTGAAGTTTGCAGCTGTAAGAGCAAGTAAAACAAAATGGGAATTTAACTGCATAAATCAGGTTTCTTATAAAAACGGTAAACATTTTTTAATTAAAGTATATTGGAGATATATTTCTTTTTCATTAAAGAATGTAAAAATTTGATTTTATTTATTTGCCTTTATATCCCCTTTAATGTCCACAGTTCCTCTCAATTATCATTTCTCTATGACATTACAGATCATTTCACTATGACATTGCAGGTATAAGCTACATTTTCAGATCCTTGTTGAGAAGTTCCTGGTCGTTGAGCGGCATGTCAATGTTTGGGGTGTCAGAGATTTTATTAAGCTCTGCAGTCGTCAACAGGTCTAATGTCATTAACGTCTATTGAGGTAATTAGTCAGAGACCTTGCAAAAGCAGTGTTTTTATCACTAAACAAGTGGGCCACAATTTTGGACATGATGCATTTACTATTCTTTGTTCCTATGTTTACTTTTTGTAAATATGTTGTGTTTTTAACACGCTGAGTCCTGCAGTTTATTAAAATGACTTTTTACTTAAAAAATGTAACATCCTTATGCTAAATGACATTAATACTGTATATCATTTGGCAAAGGGATGCCCAGACTTTTACATCAAACTATATTTATCTCTCTCTCTCTCTCTCTCTCTCTCTCTCTCTCTCTCTCTCTCTAAATATATATAAATAAATAAATTAAAAAAAAATATATATATATATATTTTATGTTGTAAAAAGATAGAGTTGTGTAATACTTGCTGCACTGATGCAATGGGCATGCTAACACTTTCAGGTAAAAAAAAAAAAAAAAAGTGGGAGACAAATGTGTAAATAATGTTTGGTCCTGAGCTTGATTCTTTCATATTTGCAACCAAGGAAATTTTCATATTTGCTTCAATTCAATGTTGAGGATAAATAATTAATAATTGTAGATTTACAGATTGGTCCGACATTATCTTTCTGAAAACCAGATGGATTTCAAATTTGCCAGTCAATAACCGACAGTGTGAATGATTTACATTTGTTGTGGAACAATAACGTTATGTGTATGACTTGACTGTGCTTGCTGAAGTCACTGAATGTTTGTTGGCAATGCTACACATCAACCTGAACCACATTAAAAAAAAACACTATGAAAAGACACACAACAAAGCAATTGCAAGGAAGGTTTGCTGATTGGTAGTAAACAAAAGAACTTTCATCTGCTGATTACAAAAAAACAACAACATCATTTTCTGTTTCCTGTAAATACTGCATCCGCCACAGGCTGATATTGAATAGTTCTATTCACATGGTTGTTCTTCATGGATGGCATATCAAGTGGTTAAAATTATTGCCAAATGATAGTTTATCGGAGGAGACAATCTGTATGGCCAGCTTTACATCACTTTGAATGGGGTAGGGGAGGCATAGCTTAAGTACATAAAGCACAATTGTCCTCTCTTTACAAAGAGACTCAATTGTCCAGAAATAAACAAGAAATCTCTAAAAGGGGAGGTTCACCTTTAGTTAACTTTTTGAATGCTAATTCTAAGCAACTTTTCAAATGGCCTTCATTGTTTCTTTTTTTTTTTTTTTTTTTATAGTTTTCAAATTTTTTGCTTTCTTTTGACTCTCTCCAGCTTTCAAAGGGGGTCCCTGAACCCATCTAAAAAAAATAAATAATGCGATGTAAGTCTACACATTTATTATTATTGCTACTTTTTATTACTCATCTTTTCTATTCAGGCCCTCTCCTATTTATATTCCAGTCTCTTATTGAAATCAATGCATGGTTGCTAGGGTAATTTGGACCCTGGCAACCAGACAGTGACAGTGGAGCAGAAATAAAAAGAAGGAACATAACAGGTGACATTGGGCAGTAGTTGATTATTTGGATTGCTAGTGGGACCGTATGCAAATGTGGAAGTATAGACAATAGCACCAGAGCTTGCACTTCAATGAGAATCATTAGGAAACCTGCAGCACTGAAATCAAATTAGTGTCAGAGAGAGGCACATTTTACACTGGGGCTCATAAACCTTTAGTTACACCACTTCAACGGCTTCTGTTCCCTATATGAGTTTTAGTGCGACAGAATGCGATTTGGTTACATTGCATGTCACTGTTCCACTGAAGCGCCAAATAAAGCAACTGACTGCAGCAGACGTCGCAGGACTTGAGCACTGTGTGCAATGAACAGTTTTCCACGTATACGCCCTTACATAATAGCCCATCTACAGTCAGCAAAGTCTTACTTCCGTGTATGGGCTCTCACAGCCGGTATCACCCAATCAGACGCCGAGTAGTGCGTTGGTTCCCCTTAGCGACACGCCTCTTCCGCCTCTGGGACGCCGGCTGCTGAGTGAGAGATCCTGAGGCCCCACGCCTGCATTCTTGGAAGCCTTCCTATTTCGCCTGCAAGTACACGTGCTCAGCACCTAGGGTGAGTTCTACAGGGTCTTCCATGGCTCTCTCTGTTTAATCTTCATCTACAACTCCCAGGCTCCTCAAGACAGTCGTATTATGGGAATTGTAGTTTAGCAGCGTTGCATTTTGGCAGTCATTGGGCTTGGTCCATGTGCGGGCCTGTCAGGAAGGAGTGGTTTGCGCAGCTGTTCAGAATATATCTTTCTGTATAATCCACATGACACATAAGCAAAATTGTAGCTAAAGCCACTTCCTCCTCAATACACTGATATATTAAATGGGGTGACTGGCCTCTCTCATATCAGAGGGATCCCTGCGAGTGTCTGTATCTCAGGTTCAGGGAGTACATATAGAACAGCAGTTGGTTACAGTTCCTGGCCTAGTGGTTTTATAATCTAAGGTCCCAATCGCAGTCACACATACTAGCAGGACTGCCATCAGAAATCGCAGGGCCCCGTACGACAAAATTTCCTGGGCCCCCTGGGCTGCGCCCACCACAAGCCCCACCTACAGGTCCGCCCTCCCCACCCCACAGTAAAAAAACAAAAAAAAATATTGGTGGCTAGGGTTTCCACATGTTAATAAAAAATAAAAAGATATTGGTGGTCAGGGCCCCCCATAAAAAACATTTGTGGCCAGGGCCCCCCATTAAAAAATATTGGTGGCTAGGACCCCGCATGAGAAAAAAAAATTTTTTGGCCAGGGGCCCCCCCCCCCACATTATGAGAAAATTGGTGGCCAGGGCCCCTTAAACGTCCATGCCTTCCCGAAGTCAGTAGCTCTCAGAAAGATGGGGGCCCGGCTAATCAAGTAAGTGTGGTATGGCCGGGGCCCCCTACAACTCTCCCCCCTGTCCCCCCTTGATGGCTGCCCTGATACTAGGGCTAATAAAACCTGTCTTATATTATATTGGGGGTATCTGGAAGCTCGTTTAGTTACCTGGAGAACATATCAACTCTGTAGATGGTGCCCCAGTGCTGCAAGCAGGCCTGGACTGAGTATTAAAATAGGCCCTGGCATTTCAGGTACATAGAGGCCCGCTTAGCCAACACAGAGGCCCAACCAGCCCACTAAATACTATGGCACCTTATAGCAGCGCCTCTGGCATTTGCCAGAACCCACAGATTGCCAGTCCGCGCCTGGCTGCAAGGCAGCAACTCTAACCATCCGCTGCATGACTATATTATTGTTAAAGGAAAACTGTACCCCCAAAATGAATACTTGAGCAACATATCATTTATATCATATTAAGTGGCATATTAAAGAATCTTACCAAACTGATATATATATATATATATATATATATATATATATATATATATATATATATATATATATATATATATATATATATATATATATATATATTTAAGTAAATATTGCCCTTTTTCATCTCTTACCTTGGAACCATCATTTTGTGATGGTCTGTGTGCTGCCTCAGAGATCACCTGATCAGAAATACTGCAACTCTTAACTGTAAGAGGAAGAAGTGTTGAAGCAAAAGACAACTCTGTCTGTTAATTGGCTCATATAACCTAACAAGTATAGTTTGCTTGGTTTGTTTGTATGCACGTTGAATTCCAAGGGGTTGCCCTTATTTTTTTAAAATGGCATTTTTCTTTTTATGATTACCCAATGACACATACTACTTAAAAAGTATATTATTATGAAAATTCTTAATTTACATGAAGCAGGGCTTTACATATGAGCTGTTTTATGCAATACCTTTTTATAGAGACCTACATTATTGGGGGGGGGGTATAGTTTTCCTTTAAGCAATATTTGTCAGTGGCACAGTATAAGAAGCTGCACATCTTCCATCAAATTCATTCACTCCTTGATTCCATTCATTGCTCGTTGGTACAGTAGACTTGTCTGCCAATTCCTGGTCTTCTTGCCAGCTCTGTGCAGTCAATTCCGATTGACGGCATCAGGTGTCGGTTCTAGAAAGGGAGCACTCAGCATGTTCGCTGCAGTCTTACCCACTCTTAGTGGCTGCTAATATTAGCAGCGTATGTGTGTGTGTGTTTCAAGGTTTGATCAGTAGACATGGCAAACGTATAACAGATCGTGAAATCAGACTAAAGTCTGTTCTTATTATAATACTGTACATATCTGTATTGTAACTATGGCTCCAAAAAAGGTAATGTTTGATGCAGAAGGTGACCTATAATCCAGTGCCAGACCTTGTATTAACATTATCTTTATTCTTTCAGATGCCACCCAAAAAGGCTGACGATGGACCAAAACAGCACCCTATCATTGGAAGGTTTGGAACCTCTTTGAAGATTGGAATTGTTGGACTGCCAAATATAGGGTAGGTAGCCACAGTGACCCCATAGTATAATCTTGTAGTTTGTTTCTCCTAGTTGTTTGTAATCAATGGATAACATGCCAAACTGTGTATTAATCCTTTGCAGTATAATATGCAAGTCAAGTAGCATGGTAAATATCTAATATCTAAAAGTAACATGGCCAAGATGGAGCTGCAACAAGAGTGGCCAACTTGTGTGTGTGATTTGGAGGCAGAATACATTTCCCTCCCTAAATTATGTGGTTTGTGAAGATAGAGCGGTTAGTGTAATAGACAAAGTCATTTTAGAAATGTTAAACTTATGTAGTTCAGGAGGGGAACCGGGAGCGTCTTTTTGCCCA
This sequence comes from Xenopus laevis, assembly GCF_017654675.1. Lineage (NCBI taxonomy): Eukaryota > Metazoa > Chordata > Amphibia > Anura > Pipidae > Xenopus > Xenopus laevis. The sequence continues at coordinate 77,213,616 of NC_054387.1, read as the reverse complement.
GTCCTGTGAGGTGGCTCACTATAGGTGGAGATCATGATATCAGCCCATTATTCAAGTTTTGTGGAGCATGCAAGAAAGTTCTGGACAGACGTGCAGGAAACTGTATACAATTAGGATTAATGGATGACATTAACTTGTCTTTGTAATGTACCTCTACATGGAGAACAGCCTAGAATTAGAGCGCTGACTCTTTACTCACTATTAGAAGTTAGGTTGCTCCTTTTCCAATGCTCAGTGTGTTGTACCTACTTGGAAGGGGGGGGGAAGGGTTGCGAGTACACTAGGGCCTGTTGGCAGCGGGTTATGGTATGGGTAAGGGAATAGTGGGTGGTGTGCACACAACAGGTGGTGTATTGTGGTGGGAAGCTTGGATGGGTGTTTAGTTCCATTTATGGTATTGGGGTGTTTATGTTTTGCTGTCCTAACTCTGAAAATACATGCACCCAACTCTGAAAACACATAGCTTTTTTATGCATATCACCTCCCAGTATATTCTGCACTGCTTTTCAGTATATTGAGGAGAATACAAATATAACTAAGACAGACCACATATCAATGCCGCAATCATAAACAAACCAAAACACGTGAGCAGCGGGCCCTGCCCCTGACAGCTTTCAATTTAGGGCAGTTCCTACATTTTTGGGCTGGTTACTCTATTGGTGCCTGTAGTTGTGTATTGCGACCCAAGATGAAGGCTTATAAGGATGACATTGGAGGAGTAGGCCTATTTGATTATATAGATTTATTTCTCTGGAAGCTCATCCTGAATGACATGAAGTTGAGTTTTGGGATGAGCACTTATTTGCTGACCTAGGTATTATTTGAATAATTACAAAATAGTTAATGCAAATCATTTTTCAAGTGTATGTACATCATATTATGTGGTAAGTGATGTTGGGTCTCAGAGGCAGGCTGGAAAAACAAATAAAGAATTTATTAGAATGTTTTTTGGGCAAAGTACTTTTTCATACGACAGCTGTTGTGTGCCAGTCATGTAAAAAAAAAGTCTGCACTTGGTCCTGTGACCTAAAATACATGAAACACTTGAATCAAACATTCTGTATAGGTATGGGCTCGGTTCATGGAAATCCGTTATACAGAAAGCTCCAAATTACGGAAAGGAAATGTCCCACAGACACCATTTTAATCAAAAGTTTAAAAAATATTTCCTTTTTCCCTGTAATAATAAAACCGTACCTTGTGTTTGAGCCAAACTAATATATAATTAATCCATGTTGGAAGCAAAACAATCCTATTGGGAAAATATAATGTTTAAATGATTTCCTTGTAGTTTAAGGTATGAAGATCCAAATTATGGAGAGATCCCTTATCTGGAGAACCCCAGGTCCAGAGAATTCTGGAGAACAGGTCCCATACCCGTATTTGCAAGTTTTGTTTTCCTTAAATAATGCCTGTGTGTCATCATGCTTTGTGTTGGGCTTAGTGTACCATCAGTGGAAATTCACCCTGCAATTAAAGGGACACAATCATCATGGGAAAAGTGTTTTATTTACACCTGGAAACAATGTGCAGTGTGTAGTTAATCAAATATATGTCGAAATAGGCAACTGCTGCTTTTATTTATTCATTTATTTTTCTTCAGATGTACAGGAAATTTGCAAGAAATTTTTTTAAAAAGTTTTTCTTTGTATTTTTTTGGGAGTGTGGGGTGTTGTTTGTTGTTTGAAGTTAATCCTTTTTAATATGAGAACGTTATATTGGATTGCGGTGCAAGGTAGTAAAAATAATTCCCACATGGTTTTCTCTCCCTTTGTCAGGAAATCAACTTTCTTTAATGTGTTGACTAAGAGCCAGGCAGCAGCAGAAAACTTTCCATTCTGTACCATTAATCCGAACGAGAGCAGAGTCCCTGTTCCAGATGACAGATTTGAATTCCTGTGTGAGCACCACAAACCTGCAAGGTATGGTATTGTTTGGTTACTTAACTTTTTTATATTCCTGTTTGTACATAGAACGTCATTTTGTTTTGATCCTGCATGGCTCCTGCAGCTTAGCCAATGTTCTGTGTCCTCCATGTATAAATAAACTGCTAATACAGTATGGCTCCACATAAATATCTTGGTAAAACTGTAGTATTTTTCCGCTGAAAGTGAAAACTTTGCCAAGAATGTAATGCCAACATAGAATACACAAAATTCATTAACTTCAGTGGTACATTTATCTGCACCAGTACCACCAGCATCCTTAACTCTGTACACTAAGCAATTTATGCATATAAACATGGAATATTCTGTCTCATCCTGTCTTTGAGACATGCTAGGAGAAAATGCCAGGGAATATCTTGAATATATGTCTGCATCTTTTGCATGTGATATACCTGGGAACTCTCCCTTGAGAAAATTATTTTGCCATCAAAGCAATATTGAGGAATGGTTTTTATACTGTGTATATAAGTGGCTTTACAAGTTTGTGAAAATTGCTGCAGACTGGGATATATTTTATTGGGTTATTTCACATGGTTATCTATGTGTCACTGATTGCATATCTGAAATTAAGGTAACCATGCATCCGCCTTCAAGGAATCTGACAAGTTGGCATGATAGGGGCCATTTAGCCTTGTACTTTCTGGTTCAGTATCCAACTGATCCTTAGGATAGCTACATATTTGTTTGGATAGTTAAAGCTGACCCCCATCAGAGATAACATATATGCCAAAAAAGTCTGGCAGTACAGTGACATTGGCCAGATTGCTTAACCAATTCTAGGCATACATGGCCGAGAGCAACCACACAACACTTCTATCTGATAGTAACACTTACAAATGTGGAACCATTGATAAATCCTTTGCAAATTTACTGTGAGCTCTCAAAGTAATATATAAATTAAAGTAAAATGAGAATTTAATTGTTTGGGCTTATAAGTTTGTTATTTTTAGGAAGAATGTGTTGTATTTTTTTGGTAGGTTTATTTTGGTTTGTATTCTTATTCTGTGGGGTGAGAGTTCTCACAGTGAGGTTCTTGTAAGTCTTCTAGATTCAGTTACAGCAAAAGCAAATGACAAAGTAAAAGAGGGTATTCCCATGTCTGAAAGGGACTGGCCTAAAAGTAATTTATTGGGAAAGCTAAGGATGCCTTCTACTACAGTTTCTTTCTGCTTTACTGGTGTTTGGATAAGTTGCCACTGACTGGTGATGTTTGCCAGCTCCCACTTACAAGAATAAATGCAAATACAGAGATAAATAGGTAGCTGGTGGCATAATAACCAGTGCCATGTATGTTCTTCTGAATTCAAAAGTGACTTCAAGTAGGAGCATAGTATATTAATTTTAATAATGTATGTGCAATTAATTTTTCTGTTCCTCTTTTTAAAGCAAAGTTCCAGCCTTTCTGAACGTGGTGGATATAGCAGGCCTCGTGAAAGGAGCAAGTGCAGGACAAGGCTTGGGCAATGCATTCTTGTCACACATTAGTGCGTGTGATGGAATTTTCCACCTTATGCGTACGTAACATTTTTTTTTTATCTGTTGCAGACCACTGATATTCTGTAATTATGTCAACAGCAAGCTTGAGTTGTCATACTCAAAGTATTAATGTGTTAAGATTTGCTTACTACAATGCGAAAGTATCCATTTCCATTCCAATATGCAGTGCTGTTTGCAGACATTTGGATTTCTCTCTTGTTTGACAACTCCTCCATCTTGTGTTGTATTTGGGGGAAAATAAGCAGCATACCTGTCTACAGAATGAAACAGGTACATGTTATTTGGAACCCGTCTTAACGTCTTTGCACATGTGGCTACTACTACAAAGCTTTTTAAATTTATCAAGGTGTATTGAGTCTTAAAAGTGGAATTTGTGTAGAACTGCACAATGATTGAGAGATTTCACTTTGGTATTTGTGCATTCCTCCTTCGGACAGTTTAGTTCATTTCAGATCATGCAACATAATCTTAATTAGGTCTGGACTCTGACTTGGCCATTCCATAACATAAATATTCTCCTGTGTAAACCTTTCTGTTTTAATCCGGTGTATTGGGCTCATTGTCACCCAACTTTCTCTTTTAAAGTTTATTGATACAATGTTACATGTATTGAACTCTCTATGATATCAAGTTGTCCAGGTCCAGAGTCATACTTTGGATTGATAAAATCCTGGTGTCTACAGAAATGCTTTTGTAACCTTTTCCTGTTTTTTTGTATTTGTACATCTTCTTGTAAGGCTCTGAAACTTTGTTCTAAAGTAAAATGACTTAGCTGGGAATGTACTGAACTGTTATACTTAACTACTTATGATGTCACACCTAGACAATAACACTATTTATTGAGGATTTTGTATAAACTTAAGTTCATGGAAACATATGGCTGCTTTCAGTTATATGGAATTTCAAAATTATTCTATGTGAATAGGGCATAGGTGAGACAAAATATTATTGAAATTGAGGTTATTGTATGTGAAAAATACTTTTAATAAATACAGTAGAAACTTTAAGCAGCCCTATACAAGATGGGCTGTGGTGCCTTGTGTAAGGGATTTGCTACTCTGCACGGGCTTCCCTTTTGAATATGAGGCCTTGTTACAAGATACGCACTATTAATAGCAAAATAGCTTCGTAGTGATGGCAAGACTGTGCGAGTAACGTGGCTTAATGTTCACCTTTTGTAGATCAGATTATGCTAAATGACTTCAGACAACCATAAATCTGTCATTTTAGACTGAACTCGACTGTTAAAAAAATCAGTTGCTAAATTTAAGGTGACATGCTCATGCTGTTCGCAGACACAAAACCTTGAAATTGTTGGTGTTTTCTCTCATCAAATATGTATTTATTAGTGTTACATAGAACATGTAGAGTTATTTCATGATCAGTGGGTGGTAACTTAGCATTTTTATTACAACTATAGCAAAAGAATGCTTCCTAAGTACCCTTACACAAATTACCTCAAATGGCCTTGGTGTTTAGGATTACTGTTTGAATGGTAAATTAGTATACAAACTGGTCACGCATAAGAACTCCTGCTTATTTTGTTGCAGTAAATATGCATTTGCTTGGCATGTGTAGTATACATTAGCCGATATGGAAGACATTGAGCCATTTTGTGCATACAACTACTAAAAAATGCCTTGCCCTTTAAACAAAGCAGGAATTGTTTGTCCATATATTGCAATATATTTAAGCTGGCCAACTATGTAAAAGTCATCCCTGATCTGGCCAGTCCTATGCTCAATTTTCATCTGATTTATTCATAATTCAATTGCTTCATTATACATTTTACACAGGGACTAAGTTTTAACTGCAATTTACTTGCTACTTTCAAGGTTAAAACTCCCAAACATGGTTGCCCTTTTGTTGGCCACTAGTGGGATCACCTTACTATAGCTGGGAAGGGTGGGAGCTACAACATGGAGCTGGTCACTGCTCCTGTATAAACTATAACAAACAAGGGAAAATTGTGCTCACCACTAATTTTTAAAACCATTAGGCGGGGGTGCAATGAGGCTGTGACCACAAAATACATATAGAAAAATACAAGAGTCCTCTGCACTCAACCCATTATCAATATATTTAAGACAGAGACATTTTGTGCGTACTGCTACTGAAAAATGTCTTACCCTTTAAACAACACAGGGATTGTTTGTCCATATATTGCAATATATTTAAGCTGGCCAACTACGTCAAAGTCATCCTATATCTGGCCAGTCCTACGCTTAATTTTCATCTGATTCATTAAGAATTCAATGGCTTAATTATACATTTTACAAAGGGACTAAGTTTTACCTGCAACTTACTAGCTGCTTTCAAAGTAAAACTCCCAAACTTGGCTGCCCTTTTATTAGACACCAGTGGGATCACCTGACTATAGCTGGGAAGGGTGGGAGCTACAACATGGAGCTGGTCACTGCTCCTGTATAACTATAACAAACAAGGGAAAGTTGTGCTCACCACTATTTTTTAAAAACCATTAGGCGGGGGTGCAATGAGGGTGTGACCACAAAATACATATAGTCAAATACAAGAGTCCTCTGCACTCAACCCATTATCAATATATTTAAGACATTGAGACATTTTGTGCATACAGCTACTAAAAAAAATATATAATATATATGCTTGTGCCATGACATAAAACACAATTTAAGACCTGCGCGTGCGACAACCTTCCATCAACTTCTGTGAATTGTTTTTTGTAGACTGCACCCAGGCAACAGTGAGCATGTTAACGTGAGTGCCGGCATTCATCTGTATTCTCTCTCTCTCTCTCTCATTTTATTATTTTCAAGACAAAATCTTGCTATGATTTCCTCTTGGCAGTTGGTAAAATTAAAACATTTATAATCTTATCCCCCCCCTCCCATACACACACATATTTATTAGCTTTGCATATCAGTTACAGGATTGTACAGCAATACTGCACTGTTTTACACTATAATACAGGCCGTCAGGTATCATATTTCCCTTTACGCCTTTGAAATCATTTCAGTGTTATCGTTATTTAGTTTATAGAGAAGAGATTTACTGCTGTAGCAGTTATGAAATGATTGTCGCTTGCTTTACATCCTATTTTCTCCCTAGGAGCTGACATGCAGTGGCGGCTCCTTCACAGTAATATAGTATCGTACTTTATGAAAGCCTTTATATTAAGAATTGCACGAAAGCTCTGCTATTTGAATTTGTTTTTCTATCAGCATATTGAGATGAGATTGCATTTATACAATGAGCCAAGTGTATTAAAGATTACTGTGTTATCCTGTTTGCAAAATATGGTATTAATCTCTACAGAGAGCATTTCAGAATAAGATCCCACGCAAGTTGTATTTGGAATGGGCACCTGCTTGTTCCCTGTGGTGTAATAAGTTGTTCTGCCATATTGTCATATTGCACACTTTGTTTGATTTTTTCTTTGTGTTGTTATTGTGCTGTGAGCTGACATAGATAAACCCTTATTTATAAAACCTAATGCAATAGGGCAGTTTTTCTGGTCTCTGTATATCAGTGGTGGTAGATTTTGATCTACCACCTTGCTTAGGTCTCTATCGCTTGATCACATTGTAACTTTTTAGAAAGCCAGTCTGACTTGACTGCTACTGAGAGACACGAGCAGGATACAATTAACTAAAAACTTGGTAGTAAATAGAAAATCCAAAGCAGTTGAAAAAAGTTCGTATTTGAGGGGTAATGTTTGAAAATGATCAGCTTTGATGTCTCTGGTTTTAAGCCTTTAGTCCATTGTCTCTCAACTGCTTTTTAAGGATTTGCACTCCAAACACAGACATGTATGTATATTTTTATTTATTTAGTGCTACTTATGTACTCGGCTATGATCCAGTCCTGGGTTTTCTAAGTTTAACTTACATTTCACGTTATATGGTAACATAGAAAAAGTCTCCAAAATGCCCAGGGTGGATCATTATCACCCTCATGACATGGCATTGGTTGATGTCTCTGCAAGTAAGAACATATGAATATAGGCAATAAAGCCTTGATAAAGCTTCTAATTATGTTGTTTGTTGTTGTGGATTGTTACCATGCATGCTGTCCTAGATTCTGCTCTCCATTTTAAGTAAACAAGGGTGTTAAGAGACAACGTCTGAAGAAAAAGAAAAAGGACTTTTGTTAGCTTGCTCTGGGATTGCTGGGGATTCTGGATATTATACCTGTTGTACCAGACAATATTATTCATGGATCGCCAGTTTGATGATACATTTTGTTCCCTTGAGTTTACAAACTCTTGAATACAAGCACAGTTTGGATCAGTTATGGGCAATAAGCAGGATGGTTTGTTAATAAAGCTCTGCATACCAAGTCAACATAATGATCAGAAATAGCTCTGTACTGTGTTTCAACACTTGAAATGTGTTTTAACATTCAATAGGGATACCGGCTGCTTTATTGTTTGAGTTTTATTGTTTGGCACCTGACTGTTATTTTAGATCTTGTTCTGGTGGTCTCGGTGATCCTCAAAATATCCTTTGGGTCTGTCTTCCTTAATGAAAAGAAAGCATTAGCGAGCCAACTCAATAATTTACAGCAAGTTTTGCTGCTACATTTTAGAGCAGAGCCCCTCTAGGGCATGTATTCTTTTTTCTGAGATTGCTTTCGGCAGATTTTGTTATTAAACTTTTTATTTTTGTTTTATTATACCTGACCTAAATGTAGACCCCTACTTTTAATTTCTAAAATTATTTTTAAATGTTATTCCAAGTACTGAAGTAGAAAAAAAAAGTTTTTTCCCCCTTGCTTTAATTGGCTTAAAAATTCCTCGGCACAAGAACTAAAGATATAATATGAACAGCATGTTTAGGAGCCAGCCTGAGAACCTCTGTTATAGGTTTATTGTGGTATCTGCTGTTAAAATTCTCTTTAGTTATGAAGAGACTGTCCGAGACAAAGTAAAATAGAGGGATAAGTTGCTCTTCATGAGAGGACATGTTCTGACCTAAGAATATTTATATTCTGGTTTCAGACACCTGCTGATTCTTACTTAGCTGACCAAATTATAGGCAGATATGTCCCACATGTTGATTTGCACTGACCTGATTGGCCTTACAAGTTCATGGAAATGTGTAGACTTTTTTAAGTCTATTGCTACTAAGTTCCAAATAATTTTATATTATAGTTTTCTTCCAAGAGACCACAGTTAAAGGGTATTTTAATCCACTTTAATCAGCTGGCCTGCAACATTTTGTCAGGAATCTGAGACAGGAGTGCAAAAATCACCGCTTTTAGTAACAATAACATTAACAAATAATTTTTCTTTCACTATGCGAAAAATGTTTGGGTATAATACAATATATACATTTTACATATTCTGATTTTAAGTTTTCTTTGATTTTACACAAAAATTGTGTCCTGATGTTCACAAAAAGGGTTGTTTGTCCTCTGTGAATTTTATTATTGGTGAAAAAGATTTAAAATAATAACCAGATGCATATTTTGCCATGGTTCTGTCAGTGTATCTTTACCAAACGAATGTCTACCCTAGCCCCTAGTCAAACACCTTTTTTATTTAGCACAAAGCACTTACTTTTATTGGAGTAACCCTGAGGAAATACACAGTTTATGATGATTGCATGTGTCCACTGTATTACTTCTGCTGACGTCATCATTCTCTGTCTATCATACAATTCCCTGTGCCAGTGATCCCTAACCAGTGGCTCGTGAGCAACATGTTACTCTTCAAACCCTTTGATGTTGCTCTCAGTGGCCTCAAATCAGGTGGTTATTTTTTAATTCCAGGCTTGGAGGCAAGTTTTGGTTGTATCGAAAACAGATGTACTGCCAAACAAAGTCTCCTGTAGGCTGCCAGTCCCCATAGGTGCTACCAAATAGCCAATCACAACCATTATTTGGCACCCCAAGGGGCTTTTTCATGCTTGTGTTGCTCCCCAACTCTTTTTACATTTGAATGTGGCTCATGGACCCCTGCCCTAAGCCTTACATTAGCAAGTTATTCTGAATTGAGAAAGCCAGTTGGATGACTGGTGAAACGCCTTTAAGGAAAAAACACAGCAAGTCCAGTTGACTTGACTTATTTCTACAGATATACTTAAATTAGCAAAAAGTAACAATGTGCTTGCGCTGACATTATCAAGGACTCTCTGCACATTTGTTTAGTCTTGGTCTTACTCTAGAGCGCTCACATTCCTGCAACTGACGTCACCTAATACTGAGAAATCGCTGGATCACCCTGAAGCTGCTGGAGATTAGAACGATTGATAAGTGCAGTTACATTCTTTTTAATATTTTTCAACAGATGGACTATACTCTTTGTTGT
>NC_054387.1:77163884-77198884 GCF_017654675.1 Xenopus laevis | reverse complement strand
AAGCATCATGAATTATTCCCACATTGTGTCGAGCGGAATTTTTTTTAACCTGTAATTTAATGTTTTTCTTTTTCTTTTTTTTATCCTTTCCCGGCTTATTACTTTGTGAGGAACCAGAGTCAATTGCTTTGAAATCACAAAGAAATCTCAATAGGCACTGGACAAAGCAGAAAGGATTGTTGTCTGTAACACATTTGTGCAGTTTCACAAAATTAAAGCACATCTTAAAGCCTGGCTCCCGAGGAGTGCTGACAGTTGTGCCAATAATGGCTGGCAAATGGAGCTATTCAACCCTGTCAAATGGTGTGGTGACTTGCCGCTCCTGATTCAGATGCAATGTCTAAGGAAGAATTCAGGGAACATGCACGCCAGCCAGCAAGTTAACGAGCCACAGTTTGATTACTCATACAGCATATATTAATTAAAGGAAAACATTCATACTAATAAGATTGTCACCCATAAAAAAAGGACAAGGAAAGCTGTTCACTGGGGCGTGCCAGTATGCTAGTTACCCCCAGTGAATGTAGCTGACTTTCCCAGGTGTTACTAGTGCATGCAGAGTAGCCTTACAAAATGTAAGTATAACGAGGGACACCTGCGAAAGCTGAGAAACATGTTTTCAGTGCCCTTGTATTTTTTATTTCCTAAAAAGAGGACCTAAAGATGGGAGATGCCGAAAGCTGGCCATACATTTTAATATCTGCTTGTTTGGTCTGACACCAAACAAACTGATCTTTCCTCAATATGCTCATATTGAGGTTGGAAATATCGGAATGATCCAGTCATTTGGGCTGAGGGCCAATTCATTGCACCACAATGGCGTATTCCATACATGGCCCAATAAGCTGATGACACTGTGTCTCTGAATCCTGCAGGCGATTAAGTGCATATAGATGGTCCATATTGGAGGCTAAGGTTTTAGTAGGGTTTTTGGTTATGCAATTCGGTTGATCTTCCTGTGGATCTTAAAGTTTAGGGGACACGGTACTGATTTCTGACCTAGTGAACGCAATCCCATTCTCCTCCTGGTACCTAAAGTGTTCTTTGTGTGGATATACAAAGGGGACACAAGTACTACTTGTATACCTTTCTCCTCAATTTCTTAAATGAATGTGGATTGAGATTCAAAACAGGCCCTAGCATTTCAAGTAACCAAAGTAAAAAATAGTGACTGTCTATGGCATCTTACGGCGCCTTACATTTTAAAGCAGACCTGGCATTTGCCAGAATCCATAGATTGCCACCTTTGGCCTGGGGTGGAGCAGGGCTATACAGCAAATGTCGGTTTGTAGTGTGCAGTCTGAGTGTCAAAAATGGGATGGTCACGTTATTGAGTGACACATGACAGGACTGGTGTCTGGAGAAACCCCAAATGGAAGAAAGACAAAATGAAAAATAAGGTATTGGGGCCCTTTCTGGAGGTGTGCCTTTCTGTATCAGTAGGATATGCAACCTGCTCTGTTTTCCATGAGGTTTCTTAAATTGACTTTTCATAATTTAACCATTTTAGCTGCACCATGTGACTGCCTTTTTATATATATTTTCCAAACCATGATTTTCTTTATTAGATAATATTTGTTTTTCTTCCTAAAGAAAAGACTGGATTTCCCTTTACTACCCCGCCATCTCTCCCATTATAATTTTGCAAGGAAATGAAGGAATAACATTTCTTTTGTTTGTTTTTTTCCCATTTCCGAGCCACCTGTTGCTTCTGATGTGCATGTATATAAATTGGGGAAGAATGCTCATCACTCATCAGGCATCGGTGGCAGCACAAAAATTACTTCTGAGATTTGCTTTGCAAGAAATTCTTTTGTGTCTTTGACACTAGCTTTGTTTTATACAATTAAAGTATTACACGCTAGAATAAACTAGATTGCAACCACTAAATGGTGATGGCTGTCCCCCCCCCCAATCCTATCTGCGAAAATTTGTTTACTGATTGTAAGAGTCTGGTAGCTGCTGTTTAACATTTTTCTTGTGTTTAGCCGTCGACAGAAGAATGTAATTGTGTGTATGGGTTGAGCAGAGCCTTAACTGCAGGTGCAAGGTTTATATTGTTTTATACTGTATCTATTTCATGTGGGAACCATTAGAAATGCATTTAATTTACATTACACAATCACTTTGTTCTTTGATTCTTTGTCCTCTTTCATGCAGATGACTTGTAACGTATATGGGACAAATCACATTTTGCCATCGTCCGGGTTTATAGCTTGCAAGCTGTCAGCAAAACGTAGGAAAATACCCTTCCATGGACAATAATGGTGACCACACTGACTATGCTAGTGCAATTGCTGGTTGGTGAGCATCACTTGAAAATGCTTTAGTGTGCATTTTTGATCGACCATTACCTGACCCATGACTGCACCGGCACAGTCCGCAAGATTGCTGTTATTGTCTATGCAAAGGTACTTTTTTGCCCATCTGTGCGATCTTAAGCTTATTGGAGGGTGGCAAAATGCCCTGTGAGATTAAGATGTAGCTAGAAGTCTAAATTCCTGTTTCACTATCTTCTGAATATGGGATCACATCTAATGCAGCAACTACATCAGCATTAAGGTACCTTTTACGAGTTTTGAGTTCAGTGTAGTAGTTACTGGGCTGCAAAGGAGCATTTTAGGGCCAACCGAAACTTTGGCAATAGCACATCTTTATACACATGCAGACTACCGTTCAGGCATGTGGAAAATCAGGCAGGTTTAAAAATCCTGTTGGAGTGTTGACCACATTGGATAGATCATGTGTCCCAAGGGATAAGCATAATATCGCTCCCCTCAAGGTGGGCATATCAGGGAAACTTGGGTAACAAGCTCATCAGATGATTGGGTCTTTAAAGGAGCAGTTTAGTGTAAAAATAAAACTGGGTTAATAGGCTGTACAAAATGGAAAAAATTCAAAAATAGTTAGCCAAAAATGTAATATAGTCAGCGACTTGAAGGGGGGGGGCCACATGGCAACACAGAAACCAGTGCAGAATTTAATATTCATCCTTGTAACATCAGCTTATATTACAGGCCAACCTCATTTTCTGCTTGATAATTTGCGACGATCTCTAAGCTTAGCTTCTCAACAGCTGCTCAGAGCCCACTGAGCATGAGTGTTGCACGGACACTTTCCAAGATGGTGACCCCCTGTGACAAGTTTGAAGTTCTGGATCATTGCTGTTATTGAGAAGCTGAAACTTTAGACTGGTGCAATAAGTTCAGTAAAATATGGCATTTTTGACCATATTCATTTTTCGGGTTTTGTTTTCCTTTAAGGGGTCTACTGTACACTTATAGGTGCAACTTTGCATTAGTGCTTTCAGTCAGACACTGACTTTGTAAGATGGATCATTCTGTCTGTGGTTGTTATTCATTATTACACTTTATTTTTGCACAGTAAATCAGATATTTGTGATCCCTAAAGTCCCTTCCTATGGCGCGTACAGCAAAACCTCTAGGTACCTAATGGTGTAGAACTGGAGCTGATTGAGATAACCTACTACTATAGTTTCCATTTTAGGCTAATGTTAAACTGAAACATTTTGTTTGCAGCTATTTTGTATTAATGGAATGAAATTGCCTTTTTTTATGCAAATATAACCCCATTTTTGTCCCCCCCCCCCCAAGAAGCTTTTAAAGAATCGCTGTTGGGCTTTTAAAATGTTAACAATAGCTTAGAGTTGAAGTACTCTCGGAGTACATTTAGCAGGTAGTCTTGATTCCCTAGCAAGACAAATTCACCAAAGGTAAAGTAGAATATTCACAAAACTCTACAGGGATCCTGTATTTAAAAACAGGATTTAAATATATATGCAGCATAGGTTTCTAGCTCTGCTTTTAAAGAGCTGTGAATGAGTGTTTGTCCAGGCCTCCTGTGTCTGTCTCTGTAGTGCTCTGCCCTGACTGAGAATGGGGGCTGTTCATTCCTTGCGCCCCAGAAAACTTCCCTTATTTCCTAACTTTGTTTCTTTTCTTTGTCTTACTCCTGGCATCAAACATTTTCTGCTTTCAGTGACAATTATTCTCCCCTGAAATTAGGCTAATTAGCAGTTACATTGTAATAGTTTTTATTGCTCAGTTTGCTTTGGAAAATGTGTAGATGCCCAAAGGGAATCATTTATAAGAAGGAGGGGTACATATTGTTTGTACATTACATGATCCCCCTGTAGCTTCACTAATACGCCCCCCACTGTTAGAGAAAACAACTTCAACTCTGTACAGCAGCAATGCCTTGGAACTGGCCTTTCTTTCCCTGAAAGATTGGCCGATTAGTATAGTTATATAATTGTTAAAAAATACTTTATTTTTCAAGTGTAGCTCGTTAGGATGTATCAGGCAAGATTGGTTTTCTAAAATGACCAGAGGAATCATAAGCCAAACATTTTTACATCAAGCCCTACTCGAAAGCCCAACTTTTGTCCATGACTCAATTTTTTTCCATGGCCCCCTTTACTCTTGATATCAGTCCTATTTTAAAGAATATCTGTGACAGCATATAAATATTCAACCTGAATTTCACCCTAACTTATCTTTAAGCTCCACTTGTGTGTCTATCTCACTATAACTGGCCTACATTGCTCCAAGTTTCCCCAGGGGAACCAGAACCACAGTTTGGGAATCGCTGTCCTATAGTGTAGGGAGATAAGGAAGAGATCATGCTTATTAATAGTGGCCACATTTGCACTAGTTCAGTAACCTTTGGCAGCCAATCATATTTTGGTTCCATTATTCCTCCTGCACTACTGTTGCTGAGTGAAAAAAAGATATCCAATAATTGGTTAGTGCTCTGATGCAAAATTGCTCAGTATTGGTAAATGAGTCTGTGATCATATGCTGTTTTGTGGTATAAGAAAACAAAGGACCACTGGATATTATTGTGTCCATACATGCAGACACTTGGTCGGCCAATTAGGTCTACTCTGATTATACTGCACAACTCTGGACATATATGGCACCTCGGAAAACTCATTCAACTTTACTGCCCTTTGATCCGGTCAGACGGCAGGCGTTCAAAAATGAAAATTTCACCAGTGTGCATTCTCAGATGATCATTTCAAGTCTAGCGCTACCTACAGTGTTTCGTTGGTATCCTCTGCAAGCCACCCACAGCAAGCCATAGACATTTTGATCAGCTATTTTGTCATAGTCCTAAAATGTTTTTGCTGAAACCCTAAAATTAAAATTGGATGGGAAGTAGAGGTACATTCTATTTTCTTTATCTTATAGGATTGCAGTTCTCCTTTAAACTCCTTACTTTCATGTTGGGAACCTGTAATCATCTGCATTTACATGCCAGGAAGTGTTAATGGCAAGCTAAATTGCTTCTCCCTCTGTCGCTGAAATGGAGTAAAGTCAAAGAACCATTAACATCGTAAAATGAAATTCCTCAATATTCAACTATACGTTGGGTCTACCTAGGGTCATGTTTATGAATGCTCAGATTCCATTCTGTGTCACTACATTACTGCATGATTTGGCTAGACATTGGGCATGGGATCTGGTTTCAGCACATGACAAACGCAGTAACATAACAAAATAGAAAAATATTGAGTAATATAAATACACGTATGGGCTCCATTTCCCATGGACTCCTTTTATCCAAATTATCCAGAAATATCCTTTTAATCTGTAATAATAAAACACTACCTTGTACTTGATCCAAACTAACACATAATTAGCAAACTCAGCCTATTGGGTTTATTTAATGTTTACATGATTTTCTAGTAGGCTCAAGGTCTAAAGATCCAAATTATGGAAAGATCTGTCATCCAGAAAACCCCATTCTGGAAGCAGGTTCCATACATTTACTACCTATTTTTTGTGTTGCCTTTTACATCCTGACAGATGAAGGTGAGTCACGATGTTGAAAGCATTGCTGTCTGTGGGTAGCAACCAATAACCATCGCCCCATCAATTTCATTAGTGCCACTGAGTAGTGGAGGTGGAAGTACCTAGAATGGCAGGGCCTTTAAACATTCTGATGTAGAACTTTCTGACTGGCCCTGTTCCAAACCACAAGGCTGAAGCTGCTACTGTTTAATTTTATGCTGAAACATCTGCCCAAGTGCTTTGTGCTTGCATTCCCCTGCCATCCTCGGGGTGAGATTGGGCTACAAGGAAGCCAAACTTTGGAAAACATTGTAATTTTATATTTTAAGAAAAGTTTTCATTGTCCCATATTTTATGTTGCAGGTTCTGAGTCCATATAGTTCTACTTTATAAAAGTTACCCAGCCTTGTTTCTGCTTCAGCGGGAAGCTCTCATAAAGTCGTGTCTCTGCCGCACAGGCTGCTGCCTTCTGGCAGACGAATGTGGTATTTTAGTACCCATCAGTTCACCACTGCTCTTGAGAGCACTCAATGTAATGTGACTTGTTCTAAAACTACTCTACTTTACATAAATTGGACTTTTTAGCAGTATGTAGAGCAAATAGTCATCATCACCAAATCTCACTCTAGATGATCAACATGCTGAGCTCCACAGTTTGGGAACCATTGTTTTAGATTATAGAAAACCTACTCTCCGGAGAAGATGTATTTGTGGATTCCCTCACAGGTATATCATGGCATCTCAGTGTAGTCACACAATTGTAGTGCTGGTTAAACTATTGCATCTGGATCTTTCTGTGAAACCAAGGCTATGTTGGATGATTCATATGAAAACAGACATTTTTCACATCTCATGGTCCTACTGATATTCATTTTTCTCACCAAATATGACAAATTTTCTATCAGGAATATATGATTATGACGACTATGGATGCTTTGCTCTCTTCAGTAATATAATTTTTTAGACTCACTTGTAAGCAGTATGGCAAATATCTATAGATTAGGTATGTCCATGGCAAGTTGCTTCACTATCAGTTTAAGAGGAAATACATAGAAGATAAGGATTGCTTAATTGAGGTACTTTTGTTACATTAAACACTTAATATTTAGGATTAAATAGCTTTTTGCAATGTATTTGGTTTAAGATTTTGCTAGAATATATCTGACACCATCAAATCACCTTTTCATCCTCTTTTTTTTCTTTCTGTGTGTGTGTATTTTTCCAGCACAATTAACAGATCATTACAGCTGTTATCATTCCTTTTTAATTGGCACTCATTTTTTCCAGCCCCGGATTTGCAAGAGTGTGCAATGATGCTGACCTCTGTCTCTGAATAGGATGTGAAGTCAGATAAGGAAGGGATTGATACAACTTAAAATTTCGTTTAAACACCTTGGATAATATGGGTAGTACAGGTATGGGATCCGTTATTTGGAAACACGTTAACCCAGAAAGCTCTGAATTACTGAAAGGCCATCTCCCGTAGACTCCATTTTATCCGAATAATTCACGTTTTTTTTTTTTAATGATTTTCTTTTTCTCTGTAATAATAAAACAGTACATATATAAAGATACAAATTATGGAAATATCCGTTCTCTGGAAAACCCCAGGTCCCAAGCATTCTGTATAACAGGTCAAATTCTATATATATATATATATATATATATATATATATATATATATATATATATATATATATATATATATATACATTGTAGAACCCATATGATTTCCTTTTACTCTATTATAATAAATCAGTACGTAACCAAGCTGCATAAATCCATATTGGTGCCAAAACAATTCTGTTGGGTTTCTATAATGTTCAAATAATTTTTATGTTGACCCAAATTATGGAAAGATCCCTTATAAACCCAAGGTCCCAAGCATTCTGGACCTTAGATCCTATATCTGTACAAGAGGTAAACTTTAGCGTAGGATTTAATATTAATTAAAAAGAATTGGTCCAGGGTCTCAGTGTGTGCTTAACATACATACAGTTGTGTGTATGTGCTTGTAATATGTTATATATATGTTACACGTGTCAGTTTGTGTGTAAATATTTTATAATCACAGAGTATTTCTCTTGATTATTGGAAAAGAAAATCCCTTAAAGAATGTTAATTAACTTTGCATTAGGCAATCATAGTGTTATACTTTTACATTAAATTATCCGCAGATGTGTATTTCTGAAAACAAAAACTGTGGTGAGCTTTATGTGGATAGGCTTTTTTGAACATTTATGGCCTTTCATCATTAAAAGTGCAATTTAGGTCTCCTATTAGGGGAGCCAAAGATTAGCTGAGATTTGGATGGAAAGCTGATGCTTGCTGAAATGAAAATCCTGGAATCTTTGAAATAATGAAAGTTGCTTAAGTTTCCTGAAAAGCTGCATGCACTGATTTATAAGGGTTTTCTGTTGTTTAATGTTGTCTCCAGCTGCACTGACCATAGATCCAGCGCCCGCTCCCCTTTTTGATAAATGTAAATGTCTGCTGGGTATTCGACTTTAACCCTTGTTCTGTTCAGTAAGATTGTTCCTTGAAGCACGCAACAGAGGAATTGAGTCGTACCCAAAGTTCACAGCCTTGTATTCTTATTTATCCTCCTGAAACACCTTCTTTAAGCAACAGTAAATGTAAAGCTATCAAAACTGTTGGGCTGGACCCCTGGACAGGTAGCAACATTATATTTGAATGAAAAACTTCTGATACAACTGCTATATATACTTTTACATATGGTATATAAAAGCAAGATCTTTTTTGGAATTAATTTTGTTGCCTTCACTATTTCTTTTCATGTTTGAGTAGGAGTTGTTATACAGGTATAGGACGTGTTATCCTGAATGCTTGGAACTTGGGGTTTTCCAGCTAATGGATCTCTCCGTAATTTGGATCTTCATATCTTATGTCTACTAGATAAACATTAAATAAACCCAGTAGGCTTGGTTTGCTGCCAATAAGGATTAATTATATGTTAGTTTGGATCAATTCCAAGGTATTGTATTATTACAAAGAAAAAGGAAATATTTGGACTATTTGGATAAAACAGTCTATGGGAAACGGCCATCCCATAACTCTGAGCTTTCTGGATAACTGGTTTCTGTATAACAGATCCTATCATGTACTGTGTGCGTCTATCTCTGTAAAGCAGTGATTTTTTGTGCTTTGCCAGTTTAGGACCGCCTTGCAGATCTAACTTTTGGTCAGGCCCACTTTAGTTACAGTACCCTGATTTTTTAGATTGTAAGCTTCTGCGGGTAGGGCCTCTGATCCTATCTTTTACTCCGTAACCCTTGTTTGTTAAATTATTTAAACCCGTGTTTGCTTTAAATTATTGTAAAACCCTGCATTATTTGCAGGAACATTATAAATAAATGATGATGATGATATCAAGGATACAGGTAAAAGAAAACATTGGTGTATCAGCTATTGTTCCAGGACTGCATACAACTGTTCCCAAAATCTTTCTTAAATAGCCTTCAAAATGTGCTTTCTGGTGAATTTAGAAGAGGCAGTTTCTCCGTCTCTCACTCATACAAGCTTTCAGGCTAATTCTGCTACATGTGCTCCCCCTTGGGGGGACGAGACAGCCCCACTGTGATAGACTCTTTAATTTTGATCAGGGCCTTATTTTTATGGTGATTATGAGGAACAGTGTAACTGAAAATCATGGAGAAACTAGTAAGATGAGAATTAATTTGCATGTCTAAGGAGCAGATTTATCAAGGGTTGATTTGAAAATTCGAATTTGGATTTTCTAGGTTTTTTATGGCCAAAACTGTCGAACTAGACTGGGGAATTGTTAAAATTTGACAAAAAATTCAAAGTTCCGTAGATTACATTTTTAAGATTTATCATACACTGGCCCTTAAAGAACTCTAATTCGACTATTTGCCACCTAAAACCCCCTGAATTGCAGTTTTAGTCAATGGGAACGTCCTGGGATCATTTTGGAGTTGTTTGCAGCCTTCCTGAAATTCGATTTTTTTTTTAATCGGAGTAAAAACTTTTTTAAAACTCGAATCAAATTTGTTTCGAGTTTTCGGGCTGATCCTATTCACCCTAGGTCATGGGAGTTTTTAAAAACTCCACCAATGATAAATGTGCCTCGCTGAGTTTGTCTCTGGTGTTTTTTTCTTTTTAAAACAATGCTATTTATTTTGCATGAGACATGTGAGTATCTTCTGTTTTACGAAGGCTTGCATGGAAATGTGTGGCCTTTGCTGTAAAAGTGTTATGTTGGTTTTAGTTTACATACAAGGATGTACAGTGATTTATTTGGTTTTCCCTGTTTCTGTTATATTCTTGCATTAATTACTCTTAAAAACATACTGATTTCCATCTAACTCACAATTATAAACGAATAGCACCCAAACAGTTGTACTTCTTGTCAATGCATTGTTTGATTATTCACAGTGCAGGCTGGAGAAATGATTTAAACCCTTGCAACTTTATCTAGTAGTGGTTATGTAAAATTTTGCTTTAATGTTATACGGAGTATAAAAAACAATTTCTGAAGAACCTTGCTTTAACTTACAGGGGCACCTATAAAAGTAAAGTATATTGGTGGGCATCCCTGTTGTGCCTCGAAGAAATGGAGGTAGTATGTGAAAAGTTGACCGTTTCAAGTGCACTTACATTGGCCTCTTGTGGGTTCTTTTGAAGTGCTGGGCAAAATACCCCTTCAGAACTGGGTTTGCTACTATATGTCCAATTCTATATGTAGCTATATAGAAAAGATTGAATATCTGAATTTTTACTTTAAAGGCAAAATATACTTCCTTTGTGACATTAAGTTTGGTTTATGTAGGAAAAGGTGTTATTTCAATCCAAAACTAAATATAAAAGTTGTTTAACACAGACATGCTTGGTTCCACAAGTTGAAAGGAAGCCATGTTACTGAAAAGAACCAAAAACAGTTACATGCAGCCCCTCCCTCACCTTGTTCCATTGTGAATTATTTGATTCTGGGACTTGAAGTCCATACTTTCTATAGTGCGTGATGCACAGAATCTCTGGAAGGATAAGGTACTTCAAATCCCAGAATTTTTTACTACACAATGAGGGAGGGAAAGGATAAATTACTTTGTGGTCCAAGAGGGCCCTTACACACGGGCATTTTATATGTGATCGCATTTGGTGTCTTTATGAAAGGGGTGGTATGATTGAGCTTTTCTATCTAATTAAAATGATGGGACTGGGGAATGATTCATTCAAATGTTGCTGCAGATGAAATGGTTGATGGGCCCTGGGCAAAAGTATCCTCTAAAGAACAATTTAACGTTTTCTTCTTGAAAAAATATATCCAAGAAAATAAAAACTGGTACAGAATAGTAATTTGAATTGTAGTTATTTTAAAACTTATATTCTTTTAGTTTTAATAAAAATATCATCTATTACATTGAAAATCCAGGCAAGTACAAAATATGCACATCCTTTACTGGTAGTATCCATTTTATTGCTTCATAGTATATTTTTAAACATTTGCAACCTCTGGTCTCATCGTGGTAAGATTTACATACTGTTCTTGCCTTAGATCTCCCGTATGTTTCATATTACAAAGAATTGAGCTGCTCAGGTCATAAACTCTTGTTTTCCACTAAGGGGTGGCTGCCACTGAATGATCCTTCCCAGGGTTTTTCCACACGCTATGCTGACCTTTAATGTATGGCAAGAAAGCAGAATGTTATAGGGACACTGCCGTCAATTTAAAGTTAAAGGGACACTGCCATCTTAACTATAAAGTGTCTGAAAACAATAGTACATGGTTAAGTGAATGAGAGAAGAATTACAAAAACATGCTTTAATTTAGCAAATTTTCTGTTTTTTGATTCACACGGTTCTTTTTACAAAAAAACACGTCCATCAAGTTCAAATTGTATGTCTATATATAACCTGCCTACCTACTAGTTGATCCAGAGGAAGTCAAAAAACCCATCTGAAGCCTCTCCAATTTGCCTCAGAGGGGAAAAAAATTCCTTCCTGATTCCAAGATGGCAATCGAACCAGTTCCTGGATCAACTTGTACTATGAGCTATCTTCCATAACCCTATAGTAGTAGTATAAAATACACACAAATTGTAGTGCTGATGGAATAGTACTTGTTGGCACAGGGAGCGAAAACTGTCTAATATGACAAGTAAGCTTTGTGCTAGCCCATAAGTTTCATTTATGCTTTCATATAAGTGCAAGGCATGCTGGGTGTTGAGGTTCAGCAGGATTGGTGAAAAAGATACAGGATGAAAGAAACAGGGGTCTCATTCACAATACACATTGCTATCCATAAGTTGCATCAATTCTACCAGTATGGAAGCCACCATTCATATCACGCTATGGTTCCTATCACATTCACTCACATAGTAGGTCAGTTTTATGAGGAGCTTTTAACCTGCCTGTATGTTTTGGAGTGTGGGAGTAAACCAGAGTGCCTCACACAACCATGGGGAGAACATACAAATGCCTTCCAGATAGAGCTCATCCTGTAATCAAGCATAGGATAATTTGCCACCACTGCGGTGCCCTCATTCTCGTTTACTTAGTCTTAACAGTGGCACAACTACTGAGGAAACTTAAAGCAAAATTAGGTGCGCTATATTGAAATAACAAGGGTTACCTAGAAAAGAAGAGAGAAGGACCCAATAGTGTATTATCCTTTTTTTAAAAAAAGGGTAATGTGCGTTAAAGAACTACTCACAGGAGATCGGTGGGTTATCTTGCAAATTAAATGGTAATAACTTCAGTGTCCTGTTGGAGTCGGTCTTGTCGGCGTAGTGACCTATTGGGAAAAACTCAAATAGCGCAGAAAAGCCGGCTTGCCGTTGAGGGGAAGCAGATAGTTTAAGCTTACCGGACAATGATGATTAATGGCACTCTGAACCTCTGATGATAGCGGTCCGGTAGCGCAGTCCTCCTGGGGTGTTATGCCGGTCCGATCAGCGGTCTGGAAGGATGGTACAGAAGGGGAGTTCAATTGCAGACGCCGGTCACTTGCGGCGTGTTGCTTCCGGAATTCGGCTCTCTCCTCGTGTCCGACACTTCTGATTGTAGCGTTTGTATGCGCTAATAATTTTCTCAGGCACTTGTCATTTCAACACAATGTTTGTAAAAATGAATTAAACTTGTATTCATATAAGTATCTTAGAATACTTCCTCAGGGGCAAATCTAAGTATTCTAAGATACGAAACGTGTTGGGCTCTATTAAGGCTCTGTTAATTCCTATTTTATATGAATAAAAGTTTAATTCATTTTTACAAACATTGTGTTGTAATGACAAGTGCCTGAGAAAATTATTAGCGCATACAAACGTACAATCAGAAGTGTCGGACACGAGGAGAGAGCCGACTTCCGGAAGCAACACGCCGCAAGTGACCGGCGTCTGCAGTTGAACTCCCCTTCTCCGTACCATCCTTCCAGACCGCTGATCGGACCGGCATAACACCCCAGGAGGACTGCGCTACCGGACTGCTATCAGAGGTTCAGAGTGCCATTAATCATCATTGTCCGGTAAGCTTAAACTATCTGCCTCCCCTCACCCGCAAGCCGGCTTTTCTGCGCTATTTGAGTTTTTCACAATACGTCACTACGCCGACAAGACCGACTCCAACAGGACACTGAAGTTATTACCATTTAATTTGCAAGATAACCCACCTATCTCCTGTGAGTAGTTCTTTAACGCACATTACCCTTTTTTTTTAAAAAAAAAAAAAGGATAACACACTATCGGGTCCTTCTCTCTTCTTTTCTAGGTAACCCTTGTTATTTCAATATAGCGCACCTAATTTTGCTTTAAGGTTTACTTATATGTGGATACGTGGATCCATTTTTTCTTTAGGTACTGCTTAATCCCCTAATCACTCAGCAAGCGTGGACCTTCATCCCCTCCTCCCTTATTCTCACAACTACTGAGGGTTTGACTACATCAAGTTCCTTAAGAGGACTCTGGAATGCCACGGTGCACTGCCATTTACCGTATTATGGTAGTGGAACGATGCATGTTTTTACCCAAGCCCCGAAGGCTATGAGCATGCACTTGATCTGACTAGTTTTATAAATACAAGCCCCATACATGGACTGCTAAAAGCTGCTGACAAACTGTGTTGGCAGCTTATTGGTTCTAAGGCAGATATCTAGCCAAAAATTGGGCAGATGTCGATAGAGAAAGTTTAACGGAATGGTTCTACTGTTTTTGCTTTGTCCACTAGGCCAAACAACTGGATCAGTTTAATGTCACCTAGGGTGTGCATATCAGTAATAGTTCCACTCTTCAGTGACCTTGCCAAAGAAGCTGATCTTTGCATGTATGGCCACCTTTCAGTTGATAACATTGTTCAGCAACAGAAACTGCACCTACTGAGCATGCTCCCCAACCTTTACTACAGTCTTTCACAGAGCATCAGTTGAAATTTGATTCAGTTGAAATATGTTGAATATGCACCATTAAAAGTCCCAAAAAATGGTGAGGCTTCAGATTCAAGCTTTTTTACTTCAACCTTTTGTTTAACAGTTTTTGAAGTGAAGAGAATACACAGTTAGCTGGCCATACACTGGCCAATATTAGATGCCAAATTGACCACTCCAATCAGCAGCTCATTGAATCAAGATCCTTCCTGACCAATATCTGGCCAGGATTTATAATTCCAGCAAGAAGCATCAGATTATGTGATCATTTGCCCCATGGGTCTGCAAAAGCTATTATGATCCATTCATTGGCCTCGTGGCCAACCTGAGTTAGCAAATTGGGCAAGGTTATGCTCTACTGGTGGCCTTGTGTCTTCGTGTATTGTTAGGTTTATGCTCACTGATTTATGTCTAATACTGTGTGCTTTTGTATAGGTCAAATAAATTCTGCAAAAAAAGACTAATAATCCTGAGATGTAGCGTGTTAGGAAAATGGACTAAAGTAGGTCTGTTTAACAAGGCTCCAGTTTTTGATATTGTAATATTGAGCGCATAAATATCAATTTTAGTATTTTTAATGTGTGATTAAGGAGAGAAATAGGGGCATATTTTACCCAGAGAGTAAAGAAACCTGGTGCTTTAATAGATTTGAAAGTTGAGTCTTTCAGTCCAAAAGAAACAGAGCGATTATTCCTGTGGTTGTCGGAAGATTTAAAAAAGAAACAAAGAAAAGAATAATTTGAGGAACAAAAGCTTAGGACCCTTGGGGAATTTAATTGTGTGGAACTAATTTATGGAACCATACGAGTTAAGAATATCACAGCCAATACTTCTTTCGTTTTTTAAAATTAATTGCTGTTTTATTCAATTTACCTCTTTTTTGTAAGTGCTAGTCTTAGCCTGACCTGGTGTTTAACCCTTCTGCTGTCAGCATGTTTTGATGGGAATTTTTAAATGTAAATTTCTTTTGTGCCATAGCCCTAAGCACAGCCTAACAGCTAAAATATCATTCAGAATGGCTCCTTAGGTAGATATTTCCTATAAATGCTGCCCAGAAGCACCTAGATGTGTTAGTGATATCCTGAAATCATATTTTTCTGCAGAAGGTTGTGATAAAATGGTGCATGTTGTGTTTTCATTGCTTGTTGAAAGACTTTCATGCCGTTAAAATAAGCATTTTGATGGAGGCTGAATTAAGAGTTTTTGTCAGTCTCTTCTCATCATGGGTGATTAGACTAAAACGTCTGCTTGTCTTGACTCGAGATCGCCACAGCTTCAGATAACATGCTTTGTGATTGAAGGTCGAAATATTTTGAATTCTAATAGGCTGCCAGATGAATTGCTTGAAATAGACTGTAAAATTTCAAGGCTTCCTTTTTTCCATCTGCTGTGAAAAGAACCATTGGGAATGGTTGAGCTTGATGATCATAGAATTACTAGATGGTGATTCTAAAACCCTCAAAGGGAAGTTGCTATGGAGATGTAGTTCCAAACTGTGAAATGACTCACCTTTGAAAGGCTTTGGGGTCTGAGAAGCTGAACACATCATTGTTAAGGTGTCCATTGGTTAGGAAATTGCTAGTGCCTGTGTAATCAGCACTCCTGTGGTAGTTAATGATCTAAAAAGGTTTGTTCTGAATGATGTCGGACAACAGCAACGAGCATAAGATGGTTTCTCTCCAACACCGTTTGTTCAGTCTGCTGAAACATTTTATATATATATATATATATATATATATATATATATATGTATGTATGTATGTATGTATGTTTGTATGTATGTATATATATATATATATGTGTGTGTGTATATGTATTCCTATTTTATTATATATCGATACAGTACCTTAAATGGCAGGAAAATGAACTGCCCAGGCAAGGGAGTCTTTTGACAAGAGAGTTGCTCAGTGATTGAACTGACACATAAATGAAAGCAAAGAGAGGAAAATGTTGGCAGTGTAAGGAGTTGTGGTTATGACTTGGGTTGGGGGGGGGGGGAGGCAGAAAAAGAGAGAATGGCTGGTATTCTTATCCCTTTGTAAGGGGGGGGGGGTGACAAAAAGAATCCGCGACAGCATCTCCACATGTTTGTGTTTATAGAAGTTAAAACCCATCAAGTGGAACCAGCAATCTAAAGATTTCTCAAGCCCAGGAGCTGAGCCGGATCAGTCAAGCAAGGTTTTTATTGTCTTGTTGGAGATTTCATACTATCCAATTTTGGTGACATTTGTGCTGATTCAAAGAACTGAAAGGGAGTCCAAGTTGCTTCCTGTATTTTATCATTCTTTTTGGCAGATTGAGAAGGAACTCTGCTTTATTGCATGGTGCCAACTGACAGTTTTGCTAACTGCTGCTGCACCTGCTATTGTTATGATCGGACATGTCCTCTGGGTACATACTGTAGAGATAGGGACTTCCATCACTTTTCTAGATGGGTTCTTAAACTACCTCATTAGTTTTGTATTATGTATACATTCATTTTTAGTATGTTATAGAAAAAAAATGGTTTCCTCCCTCACCCTGCTGCCTCGTAGCTTTACCATAGGGGGTTCCATTAGACCTATAAATACCCAGTCTTTTTAAACTCCTTCTTCTATCTTAAATCGTGTTATAGTTCACTGGGGATTCAGTCCTTGGGCTTTGTCATTAATTTGAACCATGGGTGTTGCATGTGGATAACTGATATCAAATTATTGCTTGTTTACTTTCCCCCCATCCTTGAAACTGCTGCCATATAGAAGCAACCAGGTACCAGTGAATGTAGCTCAAAATGATGGTGTACATTGCAAATGTTTAACAGAAAATGAGCCTGCTCGGCTTGCTGAATAGCTATGGAATGCATCGAATAAATAAAACTCATATATTTTTAACACAGCTAACCATGTGCTAGAGATAATTTTATTTCTGTATATTTCTTTACAGATAAGGATGATTTAACAGGAACTTTATGTTCCTTCGCCTCTCACAATTGCTTGTAAGAACCAAGGAGTTGGGAGGAAGTGTAACATGAAAATTATTTTCGTTTCAATCTTCTGCACAATAGATTGAGTAGAATGCACTGAACATTGCCCAAATAAACCCCTTCCCCTATAATAAAAGCTGCTAAGTTATTATTATTATTATTATTATTATTATTAACATGTATTTATATAGCGCCAACATATTGCGTAGCACTGTTTGACCAGGTGCAGAATCCCATGGCAATTAATTAGATGTTAGTGCTGCTTAACCCAATAATGTTATGTAAAGTTATACATAGAAAGGAATGATATTATTACATTATCCCCTTATTGTTATGCCTCCAAACATTTTAAAATCAAATATTGGGACTGTTTAGTTCAGACCCACCCATTTATATGGCTACTTGCAATACAAACTGCCCCCCCCTCCAGTTCTGTTAATCCCCACCCTTTTGAAGTACAGGATTAGGGATCATCCCACTTAAATAGGGTCAGGTGAAAGGTTAGTAGTTTTTCCATAAACCTTTGAAGCAAGTCTCCTCTCTTTTTCCTAGTTTCTACTTTTTATGAACTGGCTTTTCCCATAGCCTAGAAGGTAGCCATTGCCAGCTGTATGTTACCAGTGAGTGATGAATGTGTGGGAGTTAATTCCAGCTATATTCAGGAAGGAATGACTTACTTTATATTTGCTTGTTTGCCTGGTCCCATAGAGGGCTATTTGTCACATTTTCTTCTCCTTTCTTTGGAGGTTGCAGTGGAAAACGGCACCAGTTTGACAGTTTAACAATGCATGTTTTTATCTGTTATATTTCTCTGTGATTTCACAGGAGGGGAGGCATTATAGCTAAATGAAGTATAAAGCCATGCAATATATCCTGGATCGAAACAACACATATATTTGGTACATTGAAATAGACATAATGAGAATATTGTCAATTCCCACGATCTCTGCAGAAAAGGCTAATAGCAAGTAAACAAGCAAAAAGAACAGCAATATTGAATTTATAGCAAAGCGAGTTGATTTCTCGACTACAAAATAGCCTTGTTACTTAATACAGTTTTGAAATATTTGCAGAAAAATGCATTGATGTAAATTTTTTATGAGCACCTTGAGGAAAATAAATGGGGTTTGTATTATTCTGAATGGTTTGTAATGGTCAGATCAGTTCATTTTTATGATCCAAGCCATCAGCTCACCTCTTAAGTGGGAAAGAATTCTGTCTCTACTCACAATTAACTCACTATAAGAAGGACATAAATTCTTTGGCAATCACTTGTATTTTGTGTACTTATTGACCCTAGTTTGTTTCCATGCTGTAGGTTATGGCTAAAAAAAAAAAAGATTGCTAGGAGTTTTTTTTTTTTTTAACTGTTTAAAAAATAATTCTGGAATGTTGAAACTGTCCAGGTTTTAGTTGCTTAATTTTTCCATTTGAATTTTGAGATTTCTAACACTTTGAAAGTTTGAGGTTGGAAAAATCTAATTAGAAAAAAAATTGAGACCGGTGTTTTTTTTGTGCCAATTGGGGGGAAAAATGTGATCGCCCTTTAAAACTATTGGTGCGAGTATAGGAGTTGTTTTCGATGGCGTATTTATAAATGTGATTGTTAATTTTACACTAGAATTCTTAAGAACTTTGTCAAATGTACCTCTTATGTATAAAGTTGCATGAATTTAAAATGTTTTGCAGTGTCCCCATTGCAAAGCCTTATAGGCTTTATTTGGAAATTAGCCCCCGTTGCCTGATAGACAAATAATGCTCATGTTCTGAATTGAGGATGGCACCTTCACAAGGTGAAAGAATACTACCCTGCCAGGCATATTTGCAAATATGAGGAGCATCATTAGAAAGAAAATGGTTAGCAGCTGAGATCAAAATGGTACCCCCCCACCCAAAATGTTTTCTTATTATACTATATTACTACTATATTATACTTCAAATATATTATTATTTTAGTTATGATTGCTATGACTCTATACACCTTGCTTGGGGCTTGTAAGCCAATGTGCGCAGTTCTATTTAATTAAGTGAAAAAAATAAGTAAGAATTTGAATACATATCCTAAATAATAAAGTTGAAGTGTCTCTGCGTCCAGTCCCTGTGTCCGTGGGATTGCGCTACTGCGCATGTGCCCCACGGACCGTCTAGCGCCCGTTAATTTAACGGGCTTAATGTCTAGTATATATATTCATTATATATATATATATATATATATATATATATATATATATATATATATATATATATATATATATATATATATATATATATATATATATATATATATATATATATATATTTTCTTACCATTTGGAAAAAAATCTGTTATCTGTAATATAAATCTTTTTATTGGATTTTACAAATGTAGAACTTTTGCCTTTGTTTAGAGCTCTTAAAAGACTGATCATCCACGACTGCAAATCATTTGTAGTTTCTATATTCAGAATTTCACATCCAAGTGTAATTTGCTTTAATTTCACCCAATTTAACCTATACTTCACACAGTCTCCATTCAGCCTTAATCGCTGCATTCTATGCATAAGAAAAGCAGATAAATCTCCACAATTAGCCCTGGCAAATGATTACCACTAGTTAGGGCTTATAGCAGACACAACTTAAAAGGCTTGGGGTGTTTGCTATAGCTGTAAAGAAAGAAGGCACCAAGTGTTGTTGGTGCACGTCAGGCCAAGCATGGTACTAAACTCCTGACTTTTGTGGTTTTATTTGTGTTGACAAAGCAGATGTGTCCTCATGAAGAGACTTTTGATGAACAAAAGAACCTGCCATTTAGCTTTATGGCTTTGTCTGATTTTTAGCTTTGTGATGTTCTTATTCATAAGACAACACAAACAAGCATTCTGGATAAAAGGTCCCATACCTGTATTATCTATGGATCATAAAAGACTGCCTCATAGCAGATAAACCCCTTTCTAGTAAGTGACAAGTAGCAACTACTGATTTTGTTATAAAGATGTAAGAAAGCATGGTTGCTTTAGTAATTCTACTGAAATTCTAAGAATTTCTGTACAACAAATACAAGTTCTCTAGGTTTCATCTTAATTGTTCCTTTAACCCTTTAAGTGCCAGCAGAATTTCACATTTTGGTTACGCGAAATGCCAGCCGTTTTTGAAACATTTTGTGCTCTCTCACTTTAGGGGCATTTTCTGAGGGGAAACCTATAGTTTACCTAGGAAAACTATACATTGTTTTTTTCGGTAGAAACTGAGCTTTCTAAATCTGCCTGAGTTTTCATGTATTTCCACCTGTGCAAAAAAATTTATAGTGCTAAATACCAAAAAAAAATGAAAAATTACCATTTTTCATCGTATATCAATTTATACCAGAAAAATATTTCATTTTACGGATGAAAATCCAACTGATTTGGAAAGCCTTATGTCTCTCGAACATGCCAATACCAGATATGTATAGTTTTAGGGAGATTTAGGATTTCTGTACAGCAAAAACTCCCGGCAGTATATTACCGAATTTTGAAAGCACTAAGGCAGAAAACGGCATGCTTTAGATTCTAAGGCAAAAAATCCTGAAACTGTAGGTTTACCCCAGAAAACCATACATTTTTGAAAAGTACACATTCTGCCGATTACAAAATGGGTAACTATGTCTCTCTACTCCCAACTACCAAACATAAAACCTTGTCTGAATATAGCGGTTTTTCAACAAAAAATTCAAAATTCTGAAAAATCATTTCAAAGGTTTTATTTTGCTGCTCCGCATATCCCAAACTATATTAGGTACCAAGAAAAAGCACCTGAAATATGATTGCCAGGGGTCCACTGAACAGTTTGATACCCATTATGCATAGGTTTACCAAAGTATCTGGCATTTAGAGACACCAATATGAAGTTAGCACATCCAAATTGTTCAGGACTTTACTTCAGCTACTGAGAAATCAACACATTGACTGCATTTTTTGTGGGGTAAAAACACAAAAATATATGTTTACCCCCCAAACCCATATATTTTTGGAAAGTACACATTCTACTGAATCTAAAATGGGTACCCATGCCTTTCTGCTCCAAACTACTGAGTCGCAAGGCTTTCCCAGAATTGTCGGTTTTGGTGAAATATCTGAAAATTGCCTCAAACCTTCAACTTCCCAACACCATATCGCCCATGTATCATTACATACTAAGAAAAAGCACCCTAAATATGATTGCCAGGGTTCCTCTGAACATTTTGGTGGTCATTGTTCATAAGTTTACCAAAGTATCTGGCATTTAGAGGCCCCAAAATGAAGTTAGCGCATACAAACAGTCCCGTGGGTAACTTCAGCTAATGAAAGATCAACACATTGACTGCATTTTTGTGGGGTAAAAACACAGAAATATATGTTTACCCCCCAAAACCCATATATTTTTGGAAAGTACACATTCTACCGAATCTAAAATGGGTACCCATGCCTTTCTGCTCCAAACTACTGAGTCGCAAGGCTTTCCCACAATTGTCGGTTTTGGTGAAATATCTGAAAATTGCCTCAAAGCTTCAACTTCCCAGCACCATATCACCCATGTATCGTTACACACCAAAAAAAAGCACCCTAAATATGATTGCCAGCGTTCCTCCAAACAGTTTGGTGGCCATTGTTCATAGGTTTACCAAAGTATCTGGCATTTAGAGGCCTCAAAATGAAGTTAGCGCATACAAATAGTCCTGTGGGTAACTTCATCTAATGAAAAATCAACACATTGACTGCATTTTTGTGGGGTAAAAACACAGAAATATATGTTTACCCCCCAAACCCATACATTTTTGGAAAGTACACATTCTACAGAATCTAAAATGGGTACCCATGCCTTATTGCTCCAAACTACTGAGTCGCAAGGCTTTCCCAAAGTTGTCGGTTTTGGTGAAATATCTGAAAATTGCCTCAAAGCTTCAACTTCCCAGCACCATATCACCCATGTGTCATTACGTACTAAGAAAAAGCACCCTAAATATGATTGCCAGGGTTCCTCTGAACATTTTGGTGGCCATTGTTCATAAGTTTACCAAAGTATATGGCATTTAGAGGCCCCAAAATGAAGTTAGCACATACAAATTGTCCTGTGGGTAACTTCAGCTAATGAAAAATCAACACATTGACTGCATTTTTGTGGGGTAAAAACACAGAAATATATCTTTACCCCCCAACCCCATATATTTTTGGAAAGTACACATTCTACAGAATCTAAAATGGGTACCCATGCCTTTCTGCTCCAAACTACTGAGTCGCAAAGCTTTGCCAAATTTGGCGGTTTTGGTGAAATATCTGGAAATTGCCTCAAAGCTTCAACTTTCCAGCATCGTATTGTCCATGTATCATTACCAGCATAAAGCATCCCTAAATATAAACATATGGGTCTACTAAACAGTTTGATGCCCAATGTGCATAGATATACCAAACTATGTGGCGCACAGAGACCCCCAAATGACAATATGTATAGACATTTTCACGGCTGACGCGCTGGCTGCTGCAATATAACCACCCGGTGTGTGTATCATGCGACATTAGACCACCTAACAGTACAGAGACCCCAGAAAACCATATATTTTCAGAAAGTACACATTCTGACGAATCCAATATGGGTAAATAAGTGTTTCTACTGCAAACTGCCAAACTGCAAAGCAATGCTGAACATAACGGTTTTTATCAAATTTCTGAAAATCGTCACAAAGCTTGAATTTTACCCCATTATATGCCCCCACATTTCGTAACTTATCAGCATAAAACATCCTGAATATGAACGCCAGGGGTCTACTGAACACTTTGATGCCCAATATGCATAGATATACCAAACTATGTGGCGCACAGAGACCCCCAAATGACAATAGTGTATATACATTTTCACGGCTGACGCGCTGGCTGCTGCAATATAAGCACCTGGTGTGTGTAATATGCAACATTAGACCCCCCCCTAACAGTACAGAGACCCCAGAAAACCATATATTTTCAGAAAGTACACATTCTGGCGAATCCAATATGGGTAAATATGTGTTCCTACTGCAAACTGCCAAACTGCAAAGCAATGCTGAAAGTAATGGTTTTTATCAAATTTCTGAAAATCGTCACAAAGCTTGAATTTTACCCCATTATATGCCCCACATTTCGTAACGTATCAGCATAAAACATCCTAAATATGAATGCCAGGGGTCTACTCAACACTTTGATGCCCAATATGCATAGATATACCAAACTTTGTGGCGCACAGAGACCCCCAAATGACAATAGTGTATATACATTTTCACGGCTGACGCGCTGGCTGCTGCAATATGAGCACCTGGTGTGTGTATTATGCGACATTAGACCCCCCTAACAGTACAGAGACCCCAGAAAACCATATATTTTCAGAAAGTACACATTCTGACGAATCCAATATGGGTAAATATGTGTTCCTACTGCAAACTGCCAAACTGCAAAGCAATGCTGAAAGTAGCGGTTTTTATCAAATTTCTGAAAATCGTCACAAAGCTTGAATTTTACCCCATTATATGCCCCACATTTCGTAACGTATCAGCATAAAACATCCTAAATATAAACGCCAGGGGTCTACTGAACACTTTGATGCCCAATATGTATAGATATACCAAACTATGTGGCGCACAGAGACCCCCAAATGACAATAGTGTATATACATTTTCACGGCTGACGCGCTGGCTGCTGCAATATGAGCACCTGGTGTGTGTATTATGCGACATTAGACCCCCCTAACAGTACAGAGACCCCAGAAAACCATATATTTTCAGAAAGTACACATTCTGACGAATCCAATATGAGTAAATATGTGTTCCTACTGCAAACTGCCAAACTGCAAAGCAATGCTGAAAGTAACGGTTTTTATAAAATTTCTGAAAATCGTCACAAAGCTTGAATTTTACCCCATTATATGCCCCACATTTCGTAACTTATCAGCATAAAACATCCTAAATATGAACGCCAGGGGTCTACTGAACACTTTGATGCCCAATATGCATAGATATACCAAACTATGTGGCGCACAGAGACCCCCAAATGACAATAGTGTATATACATTTTCACGGCTGACGCGCTGGCTGCTGCAATATGAGCACCTGGTGTGTGTATTATGCGACATTAGACCCCCCTAACAGTACAGAGACCCCAGAAAACCATATATTTTCAGAAAGTACACATTCTGACGAATCCAATATGGGTAAATATGTGTTCCTACTGCAAACTGCCAAACTGCAAAGCAATGCTGAAAGTAGCGGTTTTTATCAAATTTCTGAAAATCGTCACAAAGCTTGAATTTTACCCCATTATATGCCCCACATTTCGTAACGTATCAGCATAAAACATCCTAAATATGAACGCCAGGGGTCTACTGAACACTTTGATGCCCAATATGTATAGATATACCAAACTATGTGGCGCACAGAGACCCCCAAATGACAATAGTGTATATACATTTTCACGGCTGACGCGCTGGCTGCTGCAATATGAGCACCTGGTGTGTGTATTATGCGACATTAGACCCCCCTAACAGTACAGAGACCCCAGAAAACCATATATTTTCAGAAAGTACACATTCTGACGAATCCAATATGAGTAAATATGTGTTCCTACTGCAAACTGCCAAACTGCAAAGCAATGCTGAAAGTAACGGTTTTTATAAAAATTTCTGAAAATCGTCACAAAGCTTGAATTTTACCCCATTATATGCCCCACATTTCGTAACGTATCAGCATAAAACATCCTAAATATGAACGCCAGGGGTCTACTGAACACTTTGATGCCCAATATGCATAGATATACCAAACTATGTGGCGCACAGAGACCCCCAAATGACAATAGTGTATATACATTTTCACGGCTGACGCGCTGGCTGCTGCAATATGAGCACCTGGTGTGTGTATTATGCGACATTAGACCCCCCTAACAGTACAGAGACCCCAGAAAACCATATATTTTTAGAAAGTACATATTCTGACGAATCCAATATGGGTAAATAAGTGTTTCTAATGCAAACTGCCAAACTGCAAAGCAATGCTGAAAGTAACGGTTTTTATCAAATTTCTGAAAATCGTCACAAAGCTTGAATTTTACCCCATTATATGCCCCACATTTCGTAACGTGTCAGCATAAAACATCCTAAATATGAACGCCAGGGGTCTACTGAACACTTTGATGCCCAATATGCATAGATATACCAAACTATGTGGCGCACAGAGACCCCCAAATGACAATAGTGTATATACATTTTCACGGCTGACGCGCTGGCTGCTGCAATATCAGCACCTGGTGTGTGTATTATGCGACATTAGACCCCCCTAACAGTACAGAGACCCCAGAAAACCATATATTTTTAGAAAGTACATATTCTGACGAATCCAATATGGGTAAATAAGTGTTTCTAATGCAAACTGCCAAACTGCAAAGCAATGCTGAACATAACGGTTTTTATCAAATTTCTGAAAATCGTCACGAAGCTTGAATTTTACCCCATTATATGCCCCACATTTCGTAGTGTATCAGCATAAAACATCCGAAATATGAACGCCAGGGGTCTACTGAACACTTTGATGCCCAATATGTATAGATATACCAAACTATGTGGCGCACAGAGACCCCCAAATGACAATATGTATATACATTTTCACAGCTGACGTGCTGGCTGCTGCAATATAAGCACCTGGTGTGTGTATTATGCGACATTAGACCCCCCTAACAGTACAGAGACCCCAGAAAACCATATATTTTCAGAAAGTACACATTCTGACGAATCCAATATGGGTAAATATGTGTTTCTACTGCAAACTGCCAAACTGCAAAGTACTGCTGAACGTAACGGTTTTTATCAAATTTCTGAAAATCGTCACGAAGCTTGAATTTTACCCCATTATATGTCCCACATTTCGTAAAGTATTCCGCATAAACCATCCTAAATATGAACGACAGGTGTCTACTGAACACTTTCATGCCCAATATTCACAGATTTACCAAACTATGTGGCGCACAGAGACGCCCAATTGGATATATAGTAGATAAAATTTACAAGACATAACAAAATAATACAGAAAGTGTGAAATTCAAATAAAATTACTAAAATCCAATAAAACCACAAAAATCTATGCTTTTTTTTTTCAGACTAGTGTAATCAGACATCAGAATTACAGTTTGAATATTATAGCTTGGCAAAATAGGTTTTACGGACAGAATAAAGCAAGCAACAGTTATGCAGCGCTGAAAATGCAATAAAATGGCTAACAATGCACCAAAATCCCTAAAATTTCCAAATAATCACCGAAATAACATACAAAAGGTATTGCACAGTACGGTTAGCGAATATGCTATTCGCAAAGGCAATAAAACATTTTTTTGAGCCAAAAACACAACAATGCAATATGAAAAAAAAAAAAAAAAGCTACACAACAGTGTATGTGTGTGCACATGTGTACAATTGGTAAATTGCATGTTATGTGCATGTGTTTGTGTGTGCAAGTGTATGTACCCCCCCAAGTGTGTGTGACCCCCCTGATCCCCCAAAAAATGTATGTGAGTGTGTGTAAGTGTAAATCTAAGCATGTATTAGTGTATAAAGTGTGTGTAAGTGTATTTTGTGTGTGTGTTACACTAACCTGGGGTGTGTAGCTGCAGATCTGTGTCCATGATGGCAGGAGGAGTGGAGAAGCAGGAGGGAGTCGCCAGATCCGTTGATCCGATGCGTGGGCGTCGCTGGAGGGACCCGGAAGTGCAGGCAGCAGCAGCAGCGCGCAGCCACGTGCGTCTGTTGCGTTTGTGGGGCCCCTGGACGATCGCGCCTCAGGAGCCCCTTTCCCACCCGCTCCGCTCGTTGCCTAGGGGGTTGTGAGCGAGCGGGGAAGGAGCGAGCAGCATTTAAAGCCGCTCCTGAGCTCCCCGCACGCTTATGCTGCAGAACGTAGAATCTACGTTCTGTGGCATTTCAAGATACTTTTCCACAGAACGTAGATTCTACGTTCTGTGGCACTTAAAGGGTTAAATTGTGTCCACTACATAATGCTTTAGCAAAACCCTGTTAGAGAGACACTTTAAATACCACTGCTTTCATTGGCAATAAGAATGTATTTAAATCTACATTGAAATTTTATGGAAATAGGCCCTTCAATGTCAGGTTCTCTGGTTGGCCTATCTGCTTTTAGGACATTGTAATTGTTTGAATGACTTTAGCATGTTGTCATGCAACAGCACTAGATTGTCTAGAATCCTACTACTTCTTATGCCCCTCTTATGGAAGTTGGATCAAATAGTCCTAGGGTTTGTTTTGTTCATGCATCTACACACGACACAATGTATTTGAATGAGAAGAAAATGTCTGTCATACACCATCATATTTTATCTTGTCTGATGTACACGCAACTCATCATGTTGGACGGCAAAGCTTCCATGTAGATTTTTCTATCAATTTTGTTATTTTTAAAGCCATGCAACTTCTTCCAACTTGTAGGATGCAATCTGTCGATCCAGCACCATCCTACAAAATCTCCTGTGTAGTTTAGCTCTTAGATGTAATTATTAGGCAATATATTTAATCTTTAAAGGAACAGCTCAGTGTAAAAATTAAACTGGGCAAACACAGTCTGTGCAAAATAAAAATATCAATATAATTAGCCAAAAATGGAATGAACAGATTTCAAACATAGTAGCCTGAACATAAATTCCTTGTTTGTATCTCTCTAACCTGTTAGCGACTAGAAGGGAGAGCACATGGAGCATAACTGTTCAGTTAGTTTGCTTTTGATCCCCATCTACATGCTCAGCAAACTAACTGTGGCCCCCCCTTCTAATGGCTGACTGACAGGTTCAAGAGCTGCAAAGAAGGAAGTTTGGTTCTGGTTATTATGTTAGACATCCAGTCACTCCAGCCTTATACATTACATTTTTGGCTAACTAACTATATTGAACACATTTTTCTATTTTGCCCAGGCATCTATTTACCCAGTGTCATTTTTAGAGTAAACTGTTCCTTTAAAGATGAGATATATATATATACATATATATATATATATATATATATATATATATATATATCTAGATATATATATATCTAGATATATATATATATATATATATCTAGATATATATATATCTAGATATATATATATATATATATATCTAGATATATATATATCTAGATATATATATATCTAGATATATCTATATATATATATATATATATCTATCTATATATATATATATATATATAGATATATCTAGATATATATATATATATATATATATATATATATATATATCTCCTATAATAGTATCACTATTTATATCTAGCTATGTGTATACATAGAGCTTACTATCTGTGCTTATACCTAACCCTTTTCAAATTCAGAGTCAGTGAAATTATTTTCCATAACCTACTGGTGGATAAAGCCTTATAAAGTTGCTCCACCATTTCAGCTCCTGTACTTAATTATATGGCCTTCCTAGCTGGAGGCAGACAAAACCGCCTCACATTTGTATCAGCTAGTTTTCTATGCAATATTATAAAACTTAAAGTCCAATCAGCACCTACATTTAAATACCACAAATTACAGCAGCAAAACAATAATTCTGCTGATTAGCCCCTTTCCATTTCTTGTAAGTGAACTGTTTATGCTGTTGAGTACCTTTGAAAAAAAGCAAAAGCCAAAACAGCCTTGATTAGTCAAGGAGTAATTGGATGACTTGATTTCAAGCAAGAGAATGAATTGGTTGATGATAGCCTGCAACTAAGTGTAGTGGTTCTGTTCAGATGAATACATAACATACAGTCATCAGATCTTGACATGGGTAGAACATGTTTCTTGCCTTGCTGAGGCTTATCTGGATATTGTGTAGCTGAGACAAAGATCGTGAGATATTGTCTGAGTCACACAACATTTTAATTAGGCTGTATTAATCAGCCATCTCTTCCCAATGAAGGCCTGAATAGGAAGGAATAATACACATTTCATGTGAAATGTATGCTTAAAATATATCCTTCTAAACGGTGCCTAATGATCTAATGTTATTATTGTTGATTAGTAGCATTCTTCAAGAATTCATCCTTGTACCTTTGCATGGTTGTGGGGCTTGGTCATGACTGCAGATGTGTGATCAGGGGTATTTACCTTGTAGTAGATAAGGGAGGGAATTATAAAGAGTAAGCACAGCTTATACCCAGTTGCATTTTCTGGATGAAATATTAAAAGAACACCCATAATGGTATTTATTTATTAATTTAGCAGGGCTTTCTTTGTTTATAAAGTTGAGCTTTGCCATGAGGTACACATAAGCTTTGAGGACCCCTTGAGTGGGAGAGGATGAACTGTCTTTGGCAGTGATTTCCAGGTAGTGGTACTTTTCATACCCCAAGGGGTCTCAGCAGATAGCATAGATCCCAGCCTGAACAACAGCTGGGTTAAAATTTTGGGTGTATGATAGCTGGCTGCTATGGATAAGCATGAAGCACTATAGGAAGGTGAGTGTTTGGCAGTAGACTTTTCTTGAAGTCCCGCATGTTGAAACAAAAAAAAAGTGCTTAAACCCAAAAATTCTAAGAATTTCTCTCCTAGTAAGACTTTGTACATTTTTCTGCCCCATAGACCTAGGCGTAGGGTATTGGATTTTTATGTACATACTTTATTTTTCCTTCTATTTTAAGGATGTAACACGTGCTAGCACTGTTATAATTCATAACTACCCCTGTAGAATATTTGCATAATATCTTGTTATATGTTGCCCCACCATGTCATGTAAAGTGCATAAAGTCAGCACACATACTTCAGTTATATTTGCTTGTTCTACTCTTGTGCTTCTAGTTGGCAATTTCAAATTATGGCTTTGGCTGCACCCTAAATGTGTGTTAATAGCATGTGCTCCTAATAAGGGCCAGCAACATTTCTTTCTGATGGTGTGAATACTTGTCACTCATCTATGACAAATGCACCTTCCTCTGCTTCTTTGATGGCCCCCTAAAACCATACCCTCAAATCAGGCCGCTGAAATTAGCTGCTGTGTAAATTGTGTGTCTGAGTGGTTCATTATCTAATCA
Organism: Xenopus laevis; assembly: GCF_017654675.1. Lineage (NCBI taxonomy): Eukaryota > Metazoa > Chordata > Amphibia > Anura > Pipidae > Xenopus > Xenopus laevis. The sequence continues at coordinate 77,168,685 of NC_054387.1, read as the reverse complement.
CTGCCAGAACCACAGTGATAAAGTAGATTGAGGCAGGGGAGAGGTCTGCCAGATGATTTCAGTCCAACACTAGTTTCCCTTGGAAACTACTACTGCTTGGTAGTCATGCATGCACACGTAGTCGTTTCTGGCAAGGATCCGGGTCGAAGGGAGGTATAAGTCTTTTTGTTTTTTAATTTTGACTTTATTGCTGCCATACTTGATTTTTATACTTTGCTACAAGTGTCCCACCCTCCAATAAGCACTAACAGCAAGACAATAGGGAGCCATGGGTAGAGATTACATTGTGGCAATACTTCATTTACTCAACTACAAGAGGTCCTCTGCACTCAACCCATTATCAATATATTTAAGACAGACATTTTGTGCATACTGCTACTAAAAAATGCCTTACCCTTTAAACAACACAGGGATTGTTTGTCCATATATTGCAATATATTTAAGCTGGCCAACTACGTCAAAGTCATCCCATATCTGGCCAGTCCTACGCTTAATTTTCATCTGATTTATTAAGAATTCTATTGCTTAATTATACATTTTACAAAGGGACTAAGTTTTACCTGCAACTTACTAGCTGCTTTCAAAGTAAAACTCCCAAACTTGGCTGCCCTTTTATTAGACACCAGTGGGATCACCTGACTATAGCTGGGAAGGGTGGGAGCTACAACATGGAGCTGGTCACTGCTCCTGTATAACTATAACAAACAAGGGAAAGTTGTGCTCACCACTATTTTTTAAAACCATTAGGCGGGGGTGCAATGAGGGTGTGACCACAAAATACATATAGTCAAACGTAGTTGGCCAGCTTAAATATATTGCAATATATGGACAAACAATCCCTGTGTTGTTTAAAGGGTAAGGCATTTTTTAGTAGCAGTATGCACAAAATGTCTCTGTCTTAAATATATTGATAATGGGTTGAGTGCACAATACCTCATTTACCCCAGGAACTGAGGTTTTGAATAGATGTTGATCTAACACCCAACGGTGCCACTTGCGTCTTACTGCCCCTTTAAATATCTTCACCATGTAGTCCTGTTACATGCTAGTTGCACACTCCAATATTCATATCGACATCAGCTTTAGGTGTGTAGATGTGTCAACTGCATTCTAGAACTAGTAGCAGTTTATATTGGGGTGTATTTCCATTTATGCTACCTACACTAGCATTTTACACAACCTCAGCCATGGCGTAACCCATTCAAGAAAGAAAAACTTACACTCGCACTCCCTGGCCGTCCAGAGTCAAACGAATCCCAGGTGCTCGATGATAGAGGAATTGGGCAACCTCAAAAACAGCGTAGACACAGAACACACTGGCACAACATGCTAGTAATACCCATGTTGTGCCGGTGTGTTCTGTGTAACCCATTCAAGGCAATGGGAAAAACACTAGCATTTTACACAACCTCAGCCATGGCGTAACCCATTCAAGGCAATGGGAATAATTCAGGCAGCAGAATGATGCCATTAAATCAATACACAACATGATAAATGCATCACATAACTGCATTGTGTGGTACATTTGATCACTTTATTTTTAGGCAAAAATGTACCTTTAAGTGTAGTATAATGTCAATGTGTTTATTAAGAAATGCCCTTCAAAGGGGTTGTTCATCTTTACATTAACTTTTAGTATGATTTAGAAATTTGCTATAGGTTTTCCTTTTTTTATTATTTGTGCTTCTTGAGTTATTTTGTTTTTTATTCTGCAGTTTTTCAGCTATCTAGTTGCTAGGGTCCAACTTACCCTAGCAACCATGCCTTCATTTGAATAAGAGACTGGAATATGAATAGGAGAGAACCTGAATAGAAAGATGAATAATAAAAAGTAGCAATAACAATAAATTTGTAGCCTTACAGAGAATTTGTTTTTAGATGTGGTCATTGACTGTAAAGAGTCAGAAGAAGAAAGCAAATAATCCAAAAATTATAAAAATAAATAATGAAGACCAGTTGAAAAGTTGCTTAGAATTATATATTTTATAACATACTAAAAGTTAATTCAAAGGTGAACCACCCCTTTTACCTTTATGAGATCCTCGTGTTCTGGAGTCAACATATAAGTAAGAATAAATGTCGTCAAAACAAATAAGTAAAACCTGATGGCACATTGGCAGTAGTGCCTTGCAATGCAGGGGTTGTGGGGTTGAATCCAGACAGATTTCAGTGCATGGAGAATTTCGGTTCTCTGTGTTTGTAGGATTGTGGGATAAACCTGAAGCCCACACAAACATATTTGTAATCTGTTTAGCTTTGTATGACATGGGCCTAATGTTTTTGTATGAGAAATTAGGTTGAAAGGGAATTGAATGATTAGAACACTATGAATAATATATAGCTGCTGCAGGAATAACAACAGTAATACAAAGTTATTCTTTAAATGGTTGCTTATAGCAATTTCCACTTGCAGTTTATAGCAATTCCCCCATACAGAATAAAACAAGCAAATAACCATACTCTATAGTCATGTACTTGAGGCAGTAGCCAGTAAAAACAGTTTTGTACCAGCAGCTGCATTACTAGACTTTTTGTGTATATAGATATAGGTTTGGGACCTGTTATCCAGAATAATCGGAACTTGGGGTTTAATTAACGTATCTTTCCTTAATTTGGATCTTCATACCTTAAGTATACTTGAAAATCATGTAAATATTAAACAAACTAAATAGGCTGGGTTTGCTTCCAATAAGGATTAATTATATCTTAGTTTGGATCAAGTCCAAGGTACTGTTTTATTATTACAGCGAAAAAGGAAATCATTTTTTAAAAGTTGGATTATTCTATTATAATATGGAAGAGGCCTTTCTCTAATTCAGAGTTTTCAGGATAAAGGGTTTCCGGATAACTGATCTCATACCTGTAATATGCTCTAATAAGATACAGAAATCTGTCCAGAATAGATAAGATCCAAAGTATGGATATAATACCAAGGCACAGACAATTTGTCATTGTTAGCTAATGTGTTTTGAAATATTCATTGACTGTAGATGTTGAAACTGCTGCTTACATGATGTGCCTATCCTAATTAAGTCTTTCCCCTACCCCAGCTATGCCTTCACTGATGGCAGCAATTCTGAGAAGTGACAGCCCAATGAGCCATTAGATGGTGGCAGACAGTGGACATTTACTAAAGCTTAAATTGGCATATCAATTTGTCCTAGAGGTGCAGCATTTTTCCCTTAAAAATGATTTCTGTCACATGACTATAGAGGGGGACTGCCGCGCAATTGTGTGCAGTACCAAGAAGGTTATTGAATCCGCGTGTGTCAGGTCAATTGCTTATAATAGTCAAGTCATGGGGTGGATCACAGTTTTAAAGTGACCCAGATCTGCTGTTCAAAGAAAAAAAATCAATCGTAATTGTTTCTTACTAAATGAAACAGACGCCTTATAAAAAATGAGAACATGAGAGAAGTAAAATAATTATCCTAGGGCAAGGCTGGGCAGCTGGAGGACCCTCATATTGGAGCCAACCTCCGTGTGTAGGAATCCCTCTACAGAAATGTATCTGGTTGGGCCTTTTGAGGCAAAAACTCAAATTTTTCAAGATTTATTATGCCCCGATGCTGGAAAAAGCCCAAATCCGAAAATCCGCCATCTCAGATTTGTCAAGGTCATGTATAAGTAATTGGGAGATGCGCCTATCCCAACTGGAAGTTATAGTGGTTTGTGATTAGTGGTTTAGGCTTATATTTTTTGGGGTCTTCGGGCAAAACGCAGAAAAAGCAGGGGAAAAATTAATTTGATTTAATCAGTGTTTTTCCGATCCGATTTATTTGAGTTATTTTATTAATAACTAAGGCAAAATCGGGGATGGGAATTTGGTCAAGGTTTTTTTATTTAAATTATGAGATGAATTTGGATCTTGGCAAATAACCCCCTACATCTCTCTTCTTAGGGGCATATATTATAAATCAGTGTAAAATGGTTTAAAAGCCGTTAAGTGTTGCAAGATAAAGCCGCATTGTAATCAATATATATTTTTAATGCTCAACTCCAACAATTTTAAATTGTTTACCGTATAAAGTTACATATGTACAAAAAATAATGAGATCACATTTATTTTGCCCAGTCAGTACCATTGTACAGTTGAAAACTTGGCCAAATAGTATTTTTTTTTGCAGAAGTAAATGCAGTGAAAGATAGAGATTCATTGTTTCCAGCTAGGGTTGCCACCTGGCCGGTATAAATGATGCTTGATGCCAATTTTATTAATCGGTTAAAAAGGCAAGAATATAGGAAGACCTGTATTTTTTCCTGAAAAGGTGGCAACCCTATTTTCAGCGCTTATGCAAAGAATATTATATCTATGAAATAATCATACCGCTCGATCTAACGGCTCCTTGTGGAGAATTGTTCCCCCAAAGGAACAGCATTTGATATGTTATGCTAAATATTTACAGCACAAATGCAGTTTTCAGCTTAGTGATGAATTGCGGCAGAGTGCCTGACAGCTCATAGGTGCCTCTTTAATTTAAATTCATTGAGCACTGCCTAATTGCTGTATAGCATTGCATTTAGTGTAAATTCAACACTGCAGAACATGATTACCAACTGCAATTTAATACAAATGCACTTTCCCCCCAGACAGCTCCAGTCTCATTATCATCATCTTTTATATCAATGGACATTAAGTGCCTTTATACACCTTATTCACATCCAGATCTGACCCCCCCCCCCCAAGAATTTTAGCTGGGGGAGGGCAAACAAGATCTGATGCTGGTGCTCCTGTACGATCGGCACCATTCACTTCTGTGTCACTCAGAATAAGACATTCCAGTTCACTGAATTCCTAAAT